>NC_056745.1:729802368-730069868 GCF_019279795.1 Protopterus annectens
TACAGTTTTCTTATCTGACAGACCTGTGGGGGAATGTTTGTTAACACTACTTGACTGTTTCTACACATATTCCCAGATTCCTAGTTAATATTATACACATACCTCTCAATCTCTTAATGCACACACTCTGGACAAAGCTTGACAAAATAGGGGTACAAATATGGACATATTTTGAATATTGCTCTTATAAACCTGGATAGTTGCTAGAATGACAGGATTTGTTTTAATATACATTTTCTGAAGGGTTTGTGGTCTGAAAATCAAATGTAATTCATTATTTAGTGACTTCAATTCTGAGATCATCCCACTGATTTGCCAGGGGGATAGAGGAACAGGCAGAAAATATGAGCCAATTATCTGGACATTCTGCAAAAATCTGTACAGTTGAGAGGTGTGCAGCTTACTACCACTCCCAGGATTCGAACCATGACTGTGTCTGCTGAAAATACAACAATTTAATTTTCATCAGAGTGTGCTATTTGGATATTGCTGTCTGTTGTTTTAGTGTTTTCTAAGTCACTCTTGGTTGTACAATCTGATCTTCTACTTGCAACATTCTTATATAGACATTCCTAGACATTTTTTTATGTAGCACAGTGTGGGTAACAGTGGTTAACATAACATTACTATTCAGAGAATGCAACACTAAATGCCATACAATATCAGAGTAAACACAACCAATCCAGGATTTAGAAGTTTATTGCCAGGCAGTTACAGCTTTATTTAAATATGACCTATATGGGTCTATTACTGTCATATTGTCTGGTTTATTCATTACAACCCATACACAGTTTTTATACTGCCAGGTGACTTTCTACTACTTTATATTTATTTGGTATGACTACTACAGGCAGGATTGCTACTCACCAGCCTCACGACACAGCCTTTGCAACCTATTAGCATGATTCACAAACCGCTCAGCTGCAGTTGTAAGGGAAATAGAGAAATATTTAGGCATATCTATCCATCACATACACAGGCTGGACATTAGTAAAAAGTTACTGGTATGATTATTTACACACTGCTGGGACATCACCCTCCGCCTTGCTTCTAGGACTCACTTGTCCAAGAGCTCCCTCTTTCTCTGCTTCAAGTTGGCATAGTGGTGCCAGACCTGCTCACCAGTCCAAGGGATACCAGTGGCACTGGTGAGATCACGGGCAAAATGGTCTCAGGCTTCTGCTTTACATTGGGAGCCCTGGTACTGGCCCTGCAGCAGTCTCTTGTCATGGTTTTGTACCAGGAGTCCTACCATGATCTTGGACTCCTGTATGCCCCAGTGCTGTGCATGGAAGTGCATGCCCTCACCAACTCCTGCCATACTGCCTACAGTGGGAAGCTGCAACCAATTATGAGCTGTATTCCTGCCTGTGGGGTTTAAATGCAGCTGATTTCCTGCCCTTTGCCATGATTGGACGGTTTTGAATATGCTGAGCTAAGCTAAACTACTGGCAAACCTGCTTAGCTAAGATTGTCAGTGCTTAAAGGGGCAGGTTCAGCACTGCTTACCAATGAGAAAATCCACTTAGCTGGGCTACTCATTGCTTAGCAGTCATATTTATACAATGTTTACACCTCGTAAGCAGAGCTGTGCAATGCTTAGCATTGCTTATTTTTTATTTTATAGACTATCTGCTGTATGGGATAGATTCATCATTCATTACATATTATAAATTTGTTTACTTCCCTGACATCCCCAATGTGCTTTCATTACATTTATTCATATGTGACTGACTATACTGTATGGGGCACTTGTGTTTATATGGGGGTTTCACAACTTCATTAAACTGACATCTCACATCTGGACCTGCTACAGTACTCTGGTTAACAAATATATGTTATTTAGTAGCTAATTATAAAAAAAAAATGTTTATGTACTGCTTTCACCTGTAAAATGCAAACTGGTTAGAGTGGGAATCCAACCAGGAATGACTGATTGCAAAGCTTATGCTCTAACCACTACACTATTGCAATACTGCTTATGCTGGCTGTCTCTTGCTATTTAACTTCTTGTGCTGTTTATGCTGGACTAAGCATAGCTAAGCAATGGGCAAACCCACGCAGCTATGTTTAAACTTTATTGCATGTTTAAAAAAAAATATTTGTTGTGTTATTTTATTTGTACCCTTCAGAATATCAATGCTAATGCTGAACCTGTTATTCTATCAACTTTCTGATTTGTGGGATGATTATCCCTTTTGGCTTTGTCCACATTCCTTACTCTGATGGGTTGGGAGGTGTGCGCTATGTGCTTACGCTACATGTGTTATTCTAACAACATTTGTCTTGGTAGGGAAGACTGTCCCTTATGGCTTTGACCAGATTTGTTTTCCTGACGGGTTGAGGGTGTTACGAGCATTCTTGCTCATTTTAAATTGCCAAAAGGCAATTCTGGAGTGCAGGGGACATGCATATTGTGAAAGCTCTGCTCTCAGACATGCCCCCTACACTCGTACATGGAACTGTATCCGTTTTCAGCATGGCAGCATGCCTTCATACATATGCATGGCGCACTGCCATGCTGAACAGGAACGGTCCCTGCCATGCAGGAATAACTTATTCCTGCATGGCTGCTTGCTGAATCCCAGGGTGTGTAATGGAAAATAAATGTGTCAGATGTTTATGATAAAAGAAAGTTATGGTATGAACAAATTATGGTAAACCTTGGTAGAATTTAGATATTGATACTAAATTAAGATTAGGGGCAGGATTTCCTTTGGAGAATTATCATTAAAAAATGATCAGTAAAATAAGAAAAGAAACATGAGACAATGGAATATAGGACTTGTTTGGTATTTAGAGAGATGCAAACATTTTTTTTGTAGATTATAATAGGGTTAAGAAAATATGGGAAAATATATGGTATGAAGAAGGGGAACAGTTTAACAAACAAAATTAGACTATTGTATATGGAATGTATGGTCAAGGAGAATGAGATAGTGGCAAAAAATATAAAATGTGGGTGGCTGTGATAATCAAATATGGCAGTCTAGGATTAAGGAAATGTTATTTTATAAAAGATGGGTTAATAAGACTTGTAAAAGGATAAAACGCTGATTCAGACAAAAATGGGTGGAAGATAAAAGAAACAATGATGCTTTTAGTTAATTTATTTGACTTTGAGAGTGTTTTCTGTCTGTTTAGTTATCTTCTTTTTGTATTGGATTTCAGTTTATTTCTGGTTGAATGAGTTTGGAAGGCTTTATGACTTATTATGCTTTAATAAAGAACTCCTACTCATTTCAGTAGGTGCCATGGGATCTTTAACATTCACTTGACCACCACAAAAGTGGATGGGATCCTAGGGTTAACATCTCATCCAAAGAATGTCACTCTCAGGAGTGCAGCACCCATTAATGCTACACTGCTGTGTCAGCAATCCAATCAGTTAGAGTGGGAATAAAACTCACAGCCCCGGCAGATTCTCTATGCCTTGCATGGCATGCAAGATCAGTGCAGGAGCTCTAGCAGGCAATATGTCTGCTGTGCGATCCAGGAACAGCCTACAGGGGCTTGCACAAGCACTCCTGCACTAATCCTGCATGGACTAAGCCCCTGTACGCAAATCACCCCATTTTCAGGAGAAATCCATGCAATTGAGGTGAATTTGCGATCCAGGAAGCTAAGCTTGCAATCGTCTGTGCAGGACTAGTGCAATCTGTAGAAATGTACTCAGTTAGTAACTGAGTACATTTCTGTAAAATCCAAAAAGAAGCTGTGACAGCTCCAAATAAAGACTGCATATCAGTTAGGAAGTATGCCACTGGTCAAGTATAAGGGCATTGGCATTGCAAACAGCCAAAAAAAAATAAAAAATAAACTTTTATTTTTTTAGCTGATCTCAACTGTTTATGTGTAGGGCAGCGGCACACAAACAGGATCGGGGGGAAATAACAAAATAAACCTAAAATAAGCATTCTAACTAAAATCGTTATTCTGCCATGCAAGTCAATGGCAGGCAGAAGACAACATGGCCAGTGAGTAGTGGTTGCTAAGGGGGGAGGCTCAGTGTGAGACATATAACTATGCATTAGCAGGCAATCCTATGCAAATGAGGGGAATGATAGTGAATCCCAGTTTTCCCCAGCATGCTAGTCAGATCCCAACAGTGTAAGAGTAGGAATATCTTGGTGCAAGCCTAGGAGTTAGCTGACATCATGGGGGGTGTGTGTCAGGCATACTGTAAGCAGATTGGAACCCTGTGGCCCGGGTTTGCTCCTAGCTTAGCACAGCTAAGCTAGGGGGTGGGTCTGAATCTGCCTAGCACTCTTTACATTGCCTAAGCGGGTGTGCATGCCAAGCACTGGGTTTTAAAGGTTTTAAAAAAAAGTTAAACCAGGAAATAACAGCACTGTGCACATTTGTGCACTCTGTTTGTGCGGTGTGCCCCCAGGCTTAAACAGGAAGGCAATGGGAAGGGAAAACAGCAGTAGGAAGGTAATCAAGGAGACCTAGCATAGCTGGCAGGTGAAATGTATCAGAATCAGCCAATTGCATAGGCAGCAGACCAGCCCATCACAGAACACTACTATAAACTATGCAAACACCTTCCCCTCTGGCTTTTCCCACACTATACACCACCAGTGTAAAAAGCGGGGAAATTTTAACACTCACAACTGCAAAATGATAGGGGCTGCAATAGCTATCATACAACAACTTGTGGAAGAAGCTGAGGGTGGTGAGGATGTGAATGCTGTCGAACAACCCACAGTGAGGAGACGGAAAAGAGTGTACAGACCCAGGGTAACCTACCAAGGGCTACATGAACTGGAGATGGTGGAGCGCTATAGGGTGATCAGGGACCTCCTACAGCAAATTGTTGAGCTGTGCTGGCCATGCCTGACACACACAACTAACAGAGGGGAACCCATCCCAGTGCATACCGAGGTATGTGCAGGCCTAAGAATATTAGCTACAGGTGCCTTCCAAAGGCCAACTGGGGATATGATGGAAATCACACAGGCATCAGCATCCAGAGTACTCCACCAGTTCCTGGATGCCATGTCAGCACATGTCGGTGAGCACGTATATTTTCGCCAACACCCGTGAGGCGTTGGCCAGCAATATGCAACTGTTCCACCAAATAGCAGAATACCCTGAGGTAGTTGGTGCTATAGACTGCATGCACATATGCATCAAAGCATCACCAGTGAGCGGGGTAGGGTCTACATCAACCGCAAGGGCTTCCCTTCTTTGAACTGCCAGGTCATGTGGGATGCCCAGGGCATAATAATGAATGTGTGTGCTGGCTGCCCTGGAAGCTATCATGATTCCCACATCTGGCATCTGGCGCAGCTATACCAGAGATTTACCAATGGGGACATCCCTCACGGTCAACCAGTGGGGGTTGCTGGAAATGCACTGGAGCCATGGCTGATGACACCCATCAGAAATGCACACACACCCGAACAAAAACTCCATGATGAGGCATACGTACAGACCAGAATTATAGTAGAGCATGTGTTTGGGATGCTGAACTCATGGTTCCAGTGCCTGGACACATCTGGTGGAGACTTGCAGTTCTCACCAGCTACATGTACCCAAATTATTCTCGTATGTGCCATGCTACACAATATGATCCTGCGGAAACAGCTGCAGGAGGAACAGCATAGTGCAGGGTCACACAGCCCCCCACCATTGCCAAGGTCTGCACAGGCACAAAGTGAGTCGGACGAGGAGCAACCTGAGCCTGCTCCAGTAGGCAGAAGGAGGCATGCCCAGTATGCCCTGGCCTTGGCAAAGAGGCACCGCATAGCACATACACTGACACAGGAGAGACCCAGGGAATAACACCTCTCTCTGACTCTCACATACAGTAAAAGGGATGTCAAACATTACACTACCTGTGCTCAACCATGTGTAGGGAGTGTACTATGCGCATCCGACATAGGCAGCCCTGCAGTACCACCTTCAGTATGGGGACACTCACAAGCTAAGTGACTCACACATGCCGGTCAGGGGGGTTTACATACCCAACAACAGTCACAGCCAGCAGGACAGGTGTAGAGAAACACAAACAAAGGCTGTGCTATGGCCTCTAAATGAGGCCTATGGTTACCCCCCCCAGGCCTACACAGACAGACTACAGCAGGTCAGGGAGTGGGATGTCAGTTCTGAAGGGTAGGAAGTCAGAAACTAATATGTAGGTAAATAAATCTAAGTTCTATAGTACACTGGTATGTCTCTAGTCAGCATGATTGGTAAGACTACAGAATGAAATGGAGTACCTGACATACCAGTACAGTCATAGAAAATGCGTACACGTGTCAGGTTTGCCCCCCATCCTATGTAGACATCTAGTAACAGTCAGGTGTGCCCCCCAATCCTGTGTAGAAATGTAGAAATAGTCAGGTGTCCCCCTGCCATCCTACATAGAAATATAGTAACAATCAGGTGTGCCTCCCAATCATGTGTAGAAATGTAGAAATAGTCAGGTGTGCCCCCCATCCCAATGTAGAATGTAGTAACAGTCAATGCCAAATGATCGATGGATACCTTGCAGAAACAGTATGCTACCTGTAGGTGTACAACACATAGGTCAGCACTGCAGTACAGACTACCTGGACTTGATCCACACATTCAATACAGACGGGCATACTGGGCATGCTCACACACTTAGAGAAATGAAGGCAATGTCAGTCAACAACATACTGAAAGGTCATACCAGGAATGCTCACACACTTAAACACATGAAGGTTATGTCTGCAAACACCAGTGGACTAGACATATCTGGCAGTCGCAGATCGTCAGTATGCACCACACATGCTTTGCACACACAGTGAACAGGAATACAGACATATATCTAAGGACAACACAGTATAGTAAGCCACAGGTAGACGTACATAGATATGTGGAAGAGGGTGACTGTGGCAAGGCACCATCCAGGCCTGCTCCACCCAGCACACAGCCAAAGGGTCACACCTACATGAGGTTCAGATGCCACTCACTGTAGATACTAGCCACTGGTATTTGTCAGCATTACAGACTATGTGGTGCACGTGTTAGCTGTGCAACATGACTGCTCAAGGAAGTAGTCATCTAGCAGCTGTATACATGTACCTGTGGAATATGACCCTGATTGTGCCCACATGTGGTGTGTCAACCACTAGATGAATGGGTTATGGCCTATGCACACACACTGCCCTCCCCATAGCCTTACTATGACAAGCCTATTGAGGTTATCCACTGTGACATATGCCTTTGGGAGAGTTGTAGCCCAGTAATCTATGTGGTGTGTCCCATAACAGTGTACTGCTGTAGTATGACAAACTAGTTAGGTAGGAGTTCCAATCCCAGACATGGCAACTGTGTGTGTTTGTGTGTATGTCTGTCTGTATAGAGCAATGCTGCTTAGTGCAGTCACACTCCGTACAACTCAAATGCTCTACTTTGGTAAGGCTGCTGATGCCATCCACCCAGAAATACACATCTGGGCAGGTTGTAGCCCAATAATCTCCATAGCGCATCTTATAATTGTGTAGTGTTGTAGTGTGATAAATTAGTTAGCTATGAGTTCTAATCCCAGACTTGGAAAGTGTGTGTGTGTGTGTTTGTCTGTGTGTCTGTCTGAGTCTGTCTGTGTAGAGAGTAATGCTTTTTAGGGTAGTCACACTCCCTACAACTCAAGAGCTCTACTTTGGTAAGGCTGCTGATGCCATCCACCTAGAAATACATCTCTGGGAAGACTGTAGCCCAGTAATCTCCATAGTGCATCCTATAACTGAGTGCTGCTGTAGTGTGATAAATTAGTTATGTAGGAGTTCTAATTCCAGACTTGGCAAGTGTGTGTGTGTGTGTGTGTGTGTGTGTGTGTGTGTGTGTGTGTGTGTGTGTGTGTGTGTGTGTGTGTGTGTGTGTGTGTGTGTGTGTGTGTGTGTGTGTGTGTGTGTGTGTGTGTGTGTGTGTGTGTGTGTGTGTGTGTGTGTGTGTGTGTGTGTGAGTGTGTGTGTCTATCTGTGTAGAGAGCAATGCTTTTTAGGGTAGTCACACTCCTACAATTCAAATGCTCTACTTTGACAAGTCTGCTGAAGTCATCCACCTAGAAATACACCTCTGGGAAGGATGTAGCCCAGTAGTTTCTGTAGCGCATTCTATAACTGCATATGTCTGTAGTGGGATAAATTAGTTAGGTGGGAATTCTAATACCAGACTTGGCAAGTGTGTGTGTTTGTGTGTGTGTGCTTGTGTGTGTGTCTGTCAGTGTAGAGAGCAATGCTTTCTAGGGTAGTCACACTCCCTACAATTCAAATGCTCTACTTTGGCAAGGCTGCTGATGTCATCCACCTAGAAATACACCTCTGGGAAGGTTGTAGCACAGTAATCTCCGTAGTGCGTTCTATAGCTGCATACTGCTGTAGTGTGAAAGAATAGTTAGGTAGGAGTTCTAATCCCAGACCTGGCAAGTATATGTGTGTGTGTGTGTGTGTGTGTGTGTGTGTGTGTGTGTGTGTGTGTGTGTGTGTGTGTGTGTGTGTTTGTGTGTGTGCATGTGTTTAGAGAGTAATGCATTTTAGGCTTGTCACCCTCACTACAATTCAAATGCCCTACTTTGGCAACCCTGCTGATGTCATTCACTGTGAAATACACCTTTGGGGAAGAAGAGCTCCAGTAATCCCCATGGTGCATCCTATAACAGCATCATGCTGTAGTGTGATATAGAACTCTGGTAGGGGTTCTATCCCTACACATGGCACTGGTGGATGTTTTGTGTGTGTTTCTATGTTTGTGTAGCAAGCAATGCATTTTAGGCTAGTCACACTCACTACAATTCAAATGCCCTACTTTGACAATCCTGCTAATGTCATTCAGTGTGAAATACACCTTTAGGGAAGGAGAACTCCAGTAATCTCCGTGGTGTGTCCTATAACAGCATCATGCTGTCATATGATGTAGAACTTTGGTAGGGGTTCTATCCCCACATATGGCACTGGTGTATGTTTTGTGTGTGTTTCTATGTTTGTGTAGGGAGCAATGCATTTTAGGCTAGTCACACTCACTACAATTCAAATGCCCTACTTTGGCAATCCTGCTAATGTCATTCACTGTGAAATACACCTTTGGGGAAGAAGATCTCCAGTAATCTCTGTGGTGCATCCTGTAACAGTGTAGTGCTATAGTGTAATATGCTAGTTAGGTAGGAGTTCTAAACCCAGACATGACAGGTGTGTGTGCGTGTGTGTGTGCATGTGGGTGTGTGTGTGTGTGTGTGTGTGCGTGTGTGTGTGTGTGTGTGTGTGTGTGTGTGTGTGTGTGTGTGTGCGCGTGTGCATGTGTGTGTTTGTGTGTGTGTCATTCGTATCCTGTGCGGTGGTGGTTATGAGTGTGTAACAACTGGACTCAATGTGGAGCAGGTTCTGCAAACTTCTTATGGTGGGGCAAATATATATTACAATATCCACCGTACAGGGTTAACAGATGTGAAATAGCCAGTTGGCTAGGGTGCAAGTCCGTACCCCTAAATGTGATATCAATGCCAGCTGAACAATGTTAGCAAGCCTTGTATTACCCAGGGTACACTCTCAACCCATGTCTCCCACACACACACACACACACACACACACACACACACACACACACACACACACACACACACACACACACACACACACACACACACACACACACACACACACACACACTTGCCTAGGCAACAGCCATTATGTTGGTGGTATCCCTGCATTTCCCCCCTGATAGTAACCACGGTGTGATTGCAGTGGGCTACAGAGGGCATGGTACCCTGTCCATCAGTCCAATAGGCATGTGCATGCCGACAGTGCACCTCCCCCATCTTCCCCATTGGATGCCTGCAACACCTGTGGTGCCATCAAATGTGACCCACAAAGAGTATAACATGCCTGAAACACAAGCCTTATATGGACAGATGTCACTGACACCAGGAATACTGGTATCATGCTATCAATGTAGGTGCAGGGCCAACCTGCTGTCCATGAACAGTTGCCACCACATGAGGCCAGGACTGGCACATCTGATGATAATGATCAGTGTACACAACATAGGCCAGATACCCCAGGTACAGTTCCACATGTCACTGTACATGCATGTGGGAGGTGTGCACATCCCAGACATTGTCCATATCATGGACTAAGGAACATATAGATGGCAAGCAATGCACAGCATTGGCCACATGCAATAGTCACCCAGGTGACTGGTTGGTGAATACAATACCTACCTGTGTAGGCAACTCCAGACACTACAGCCCTGATTCACAATGCAGACCATTGTCACATGGCCTGATGCCAAGGTGTACCCATCAACTAGCCTTATATATCCATCTGGCACCATCAACCACAACACACCCATGAAGCGGTGCACACATAACTGTCAGTACTGGCACCCGTGTCTGTGTGTGTGGTGTATGATGCATATGACCACATTCACACTCACTACAACCCCCATTGACATACTGAAGATGTCAGACACCTCCATATACCCTTTGCACATATAAGCTTCATATGACCCTTGTGGTGCATGTGATACCTGCACAGTACTGTGTTGTGGCAATCCCACTAGTGATGAGTTGTATTCCTGGCCCTGCCAAGTGCGGCAATGTGTGTGCGTCCCTGTGAGAGTGTGGCTGTGTTGACGCTGACACTTGTTCATATGGGCAGGCACGGGTACTACACCTACCACATAGCTAGCATATCCCTGTTGCAGATGTCACTCACCATCACATATATGTTCTGATGGCTCCCCAGCATGTAACCTATGTGGTGCATCCAATAACTGCATGGACATGTGATAGCACTGCATAGTTGTCGGGGGTTTGATAGCCTGTACTGGTAGGTGTGTGACACAAACATGTGTAAGTTTTACTCTCCCACCCCTCTCTGGCTTTTCTGTACCTCTGTCTGCCTCTCTTACTCCCTCTCTGGTGGACGTGGATACTTACACCTGCTTTGCTTAGGCAGCAGCATGTATATTTTAAGTGATGCTCAGGATCAGCTGATGGTCCTGGATCAGCTCATGGTCTCTGCATGAACTGCAGCCTTCCTCTAGCTGACTGCATGTGGAACAGCTGTGGTAAAATTCCCATAGCCAATTGCATGGAAACACACACCAATATCTAGGAACATCATGTTGCTGTTGGGCCTTTCATTCACTGTTAGCAGGAACTCGATCTGTCATTTGGCAAATAGCATCTCAGATGGATTGAGGTGTATCTCTAACAACATACACTGTGGAGACAGGCCAATACACAAGAGGGGAATGTGACTGACCTGACTACAGACTGTAAGTGCTGCTATACTGTATTTGGAGTAATGTTGGTTTAACAGGGATATGGCTGTCCTACATGTTTACATACCTGCCATGTCAGTGCTATGTTAATGAGGGAACACCCATCTGTAGGGCCATCTGCAGACTGTCCAATGTGAGGTGCCTTTTGTTTCAGGTGTTATCCACTGAACACCTATCTGTGAACTGCAGAAGGTGACAGCCATGAGAGTTACTGACTTCAAATCCCTCATAGGACATATGGTGCAACAAACCCTGTTACAACAGTAAATGTATGAGGTTATCACAGCAACATGTCAATATTGGCCCTGAGTATGTGCCTCCAGCCACTACCCCTGGCAACATTTGTACAAATGTCATGCAGTAAGGGCTGCATATGTACTGTAGACCATAACTAGTGACATAATATCTGGTAACAACACAGTGAGATATCAGACTGCTACACATGTAATGTATAGTAGGGGTTATATTTGATGACATAACCTGGAAATTCTGTGGTTGTGTGTACAGTACTGAGGTATGTGTACTTATGGTGACTGTCGGCAGTGTGTGTATTGTTAATATGTACCTTGGCCTGTGTACAGAATGTGGTAGATGTCATTGTTCTTGGTCCTGTTCTATCTGATGTTACATGCTGCTCCACTGTATGTTACCCTATCGGCTTACATGTTTGTAGGGCCATACATGCACATGTCCCATACTACAGACAGGCAGCAGACCACACTGTGTAGTGGCCCAGTATTTGTAGGGTTAGTGTGTGGGTGGCACATATGAGGTTGGTGTTGAACAGATAGTCCATATAGTGTAATAATACACTAGCATGCCATATGTAGCTGTGGCTGTGTTCACATTGGTTGTGGTGATGCACTTACACTCAGGTGTATGTTACTCTGTGCTGTGGAATGCCTGTAGAGCCTGCTATGCCATGCAGACTGTTCTGTTTGTCAGTGTGCATGTGATGGTGTCAGTTGTGCCTTGTTATGTAACAGTTACATCTCAGTGCATCTACTGAGGTCTTTACCCCCTAGGGATTGTCTACAGAGTGTAGTTAGAGGCTGCTGAACTATACACCTGCATTACTTACTGTTGATTGTTTGGTATCCTGTGGCCCAGTCTGTCTTTACTATTGTACCACTTGATGGCCTTGTCCTGGACAGCAGCATTTCTTAACTTTTCCAGACTACTGTATTAGCATACCTTTTTCACAGTTGCATTACTCAGTTTATATGGATGTCCATGTCTAAACAGCTATATGACATGGCATATACAACTGTAATAGTACACAAATAAAGCTTTCCCATTTATGCACACCTGTGTGTAGTGTTATAACCTTTGCTAGTTCTGTAGGTATGTGTTGCAGGCAATGAATGTCATTTGTATGGCTGGCTCATACAGTCTCCAGTTGGTAAGGTGGTCACTGTAGGAATAGTGGCTGTTCCATATTGTGTGCATGTACTACATATGTAACTTAATGTACATATCTCTGCGTGTGTATGTGTAGTTACATATATATCTATTTATATATGTATACATGTATATCTGTAAATGCATATATGTGTCTGTGTATATGTACCCTAGGGATGCCCATGCCATGTCTGTTCCTGGTTATGGGATCTGCAACACTTGGTAGTGTATTGCAGGGGAGACATGTTTGACTTATGGGCGGGGTATACCTATTCGTACAAGACGTATATTGTCTGGGCCCTCTCAACCCCATTAACGTTGCATGTGGACATATATGTTTTTGTTATTTCCCCATTGTTATCTACGGATGTATATCTGTATATACCTATATATATATATATATATATATATATATATATATATATATATATATATATCTGCTGACATATATATAACCTGCCGTATATATATTGAGACATATAGATGTAGACATACATAGCTATAGATGTAGGCATTTGCATGTATATATGTTCACATATATTTCTATATATATATATCTATATATATATATATATATATATATATATATATATATATATATATATATATATATATATATATAGATATATATTATATATGTTGTATCTGTTTAGATATTAATATATTTACACACACACACACATACATCTAAATGTTGGAATACATTCTCTATACTGTTGAATGACTGGGCTGGATGATATGTTTTTTTGAAAACATCAGGGTTATGTATGTCTGACATGGCTTAGTGGTAAATCACTTTGGCTATGGTGTGCAGGGTCCTAGGTCAGAGCCTTGCATGTTGACGGGCAGAACACTGGCTGTTGTCTACAGAGTGATAAAGGCACTTTAAAGCAGTTGTAAGAGGGTTTGTATGGAGGTAAGCACTGCTAACTTCTGGTTACAGTTTCTTATACTCTGTTAGCTTCTGAATTGCTTGACCTGTGTAGGCATAGCTTACCCCTGCGCACCAAAGCTTAAACCCATATACTGCTGCTTGAAAGTGCTTACCCTTATGCTAATTGCTTTAAAATAAAAGAAAAAGGGTTGATAGGAAAGTGGTGAAAAAAGGGGCACAAAGAGGGAAAGACAGTAGGGAAAATAGCCTGGGATATGCAGGAAGGGTGTAGGGATGGTTGATAGCTGCCCATTTCCTCTACAGCAACAGCTGTGCATATACACTGAATTTAGAGGTAGACTTGGGCACTTAAACCCCTGGGAGTGGGTGAGGACAACAATAATAGGTTGTGATGACAATTAGACTGGATTACATGTGTCCAGTGGACACATGTGTGAAATAGACAGCTATGTATGAGGGGAGATTTTTTTGTGGAAACAGATTGCCCTTTTTTTTTTTGGGGTGAGAGTGGGATGTTGGGGAGGGGTAGTAGGTGTATTTGTGGAGGTAGGTTGGGCAGGTTAACAGATAAAACAAACAAGATGCATACAGGGGCGGTATATGACACATGTGGGCTGTAAACACCTTGATGGGGAGGGGTGTTGGGATATCGGAAGCCCACAAGCCCCCTAGTGGTAACAGTGGGACTGAGGTCCCTACCCTTGGGCAGTCACCACTGTACCTTCACAGCCCTGAAAGTGGCTCTGCTGGGGGCTGATTCACAGAGCCAGGCTGACTCTCTAATCGCAACACGCAGCCCTTTAGCTGGCATAGAAGATCACCAAACCGCTGGTTGATCTGTCTACACACTACAGCCCCGACCTGGCGACAGTTGACAGGTGCCAGTCCGCGCCCACTCCTGGGGGGGGCGAGCCCCATCCCCTGAGGCAGTTCCACCCTAAGGTAGTGCAGGACTGACAGACAGGGAAGTCCTGGGTTGGGCCCCAGACATGCTGGTGCCCGGTGCCGCGGCCAGCAGAGGTGGGACAGGTGGGTCCGCTGGGACCAGCCTTTCCAAGCGTGCTACAGTGTTTAGATTTCATCATATGTGGGTTAGTAAGAGTCAACACATTCCAGGGTTAGGTATAACAGCATGCATAGATATTCCCATTAACCCAGACA
The DNA here is from genome assembly GCF_019279795.1 of Protopterus annectens. Taxonomy (NCBI): domain Eukaryota; kingdom Metazoa; phylum Chordata; order Ceratodontiformes; family Protopteridae; genus Protopterus; species Protopterus annectens. The sequence continues at coordinate 729,817,082 of NC_056745.1, forward strand.
CCAGATACAGAACACTTGCATGGCAAACAGGACATATGCATATATGGGACCACAGTGGTAATAAGAACAGCATGCAGGTACATTGATGGCACCATGCCACCAATGTTGGAATAATTCAATTTAGCATATGCATGGGAACCATTAAAATATTTATCAAATAATTGGACATTATCAGCATCATTGCATACCAGTTGGGGTGGGTATCTTGATTATTGTTGGAGATATGGTGGGGGGGATGTCAATTAACAACTAGCATATTCCTGTAGTCCACATTACTTTCCTAGTCAGTGCTGTTATCTGTACCTTACAAGTCTTACTACACTACTCTATAGCCTTAGTTTGGACAGTGATATGGCTGTTGTCATCGTTACACATGAACCAGTTTTACCTGCAGTATACACCTCTTACCTGGTATACCTGTGTAGGGACTGTTTGCTAACACTAACTAACTGTTTCTACACATACTCCTGAATTCCATGTTGATGTTTTGCACATAGCTATCCAGGTCTTTCTGCACAAACTCTGGCCATGTGTTGACCACATGCTGGTGTTCCAGGACATATTTAGAATATTGCCCTCTTCCACCTTTAGTGACCTGACACACACAAATACATGCTTTTCTACACAGTTATATTATGTAGCATAGGGTGTGACAGTAACCAGTGATACTTTATTATTCAGAGAAACTGCAACACTCACAATTCCCTACAATACCAGAGTAAACAGTACCGGTACGGGTTATAATGGTCTGTATTCCTCAGCACAGTGTTCATATCCAATGTATCTGTGGGAGCAATGTTTGTTAGCACTACCGGACTGTTGCCACAAAAAGTTCCAGATTACACATTAGCATTATGCACATACATCTCACCCTGTCACTGTGCACACTCTGGGCACAGCTTGACAACATGGGAGTGTAGATAGGACATACTTAAAATATTACTCTCCTAACAGTTTTGGGGGTTGCTACAGTGACAGGTGTGCTCTCATAGATGTCTGACAATCACTTGTATTCCCTGTTTGCTGGCTAAACATCTGGGATCATCCCACAGACTTACCAGGGGGACAGGCAGCAGATATGGACACATATACTGGACATTCTGGCCTCATCTGTAAAGTTGTGGGATATGATTCTGTATGCATCCTAATTCCACTCCCAGGATTTGGATCATGGCTGCGGCTGCTACAACTTAATCACTGTCCATCACAGTTATGTCTCCTATATAGATATTGCTGTATATCTCCTATCTGCTTTCTGTCTTATTAGTCCCCTGTGCTTTTGCATTCTGACCTTGTATTACAACACTCTTGTACAGATTTCTTAGACAGTTATATGTTGTAGGACAGTGTGGGTGACAGTGAGGTGTAATACTTCAGAGCAACTGCATATCATTCTTGTATTTCTGGGCACAATGTTGGTATCTGACAGACCTGTGGAAGGAATGTTTATTAGCACTACCTGAATGTTCCCACACACAGTACCAGATTCCACATTGCTATTCTGCACATACATCTCACTCTGTTACTGTACACACTGACCACAGCTTGACAAGTTGGAGTGTAAATGGGACATATGTGGCTTCTTACTCACATAAGGTATTGGGTGGTTGCTAGTGTGCCAGCTTTGTTCTCATAGATGTGTGTCAATCAGTTGTATTTCCTGTTTGCTGCCTATACGTCTGAGAGCATCCCACTGATTTCCCAGGAGGACAGGTTGATAGTCAACAGATATGGGCCACTTTACTGGACATTCTGGATGTATCTGTACAGTTGTGGTGTATGATTCTGTATGCAGATTACTACCACTGGCAGGATTCGAACCATGGCTGTGTGTGCTAAAAAAACAACAGTTTACATCTCAGCTGCATGTGCTATTCAGTTTTTGTTGTCTGCATTTTCCCTGTTTACTGTCTGTGTGTCTCTCAGTTGTACTAAATGACCTCTGGGGATTACGCCTGTCTTATACAGGCATTCCTACACATTCACTTTATGGTGCACGGTGTGGGTAACAGAGTGCTTACTACAACAGATTGCAAATCTGTGTTACCATATAATACCAAAATATACACATGCAGTCTAGCAGTTAGACCTGTTTTATCAGGCTATTACAATTTTATTGACATACAACCAATATGAGACTCTTTCTGACCTATTCTCTAGTGTATGCAATACTTGCTTTGAACAATACAAGTTTTATACAGGCAATTAATTTACTACTACTTTTAGTTTTATCTCCTATGACAGTAAATGCGTAAGTATTACTGACCTGCCTCGCATCGCAAACTCGCCAGGTGACTGATTTGGGCCTCCTGGTTCGTGGCCCACTCCATTGCAGCTGTGGAGGACATAAAACAAATATTTAGCCATACATATCCATGATAAACTTGAGCTGGCAATTATTACACACATACTGGGTTGATACTTACACACAACTGGAACATCCCTTGCCGCTCTAGTGTCTTGGAGCCACTCCTCCAAGAGGTCCCCCTTACACTGCTGCAGGTCGGCATAGTGGTGTCTGACCTTCTCACCAGTTTGGGATATGCCAGTGGCACTGGTGAGGTCATGGGTGAGATGGTCCCAGGCCTCCGCCTTATATTGGGAGCCCTGGTACTGGCCCTGCAGCAGTCTCTGATCATGGTCTTTGACAAGGAGTCCTGCCATGACCTTGGACTCTTGGATGCACCAGCGCTGCACCCAAAAGCACACACCTTCTCCCCTTACTGCCATAGTGCCTGCAAGGGGAAGCTACAACCAGTTATGATGTGTATTCCCACCTCTTGGGTTTAAGTAGGACCAATTTCCTGCACTTTTCCTTGATTGGCTGGCCTTGAAAAGGCTAAGCTATGGGTAAACCTGCTTACCTATGGCTGGCATTGTTTAAAGGGGTATATCACTGGGCACAATGAGTTCACTGCCCTACAAATTGCTTACACCTCCTAAGCTGTTTACATTAGACTTTGCATTATAATTCCTTTTTGGCACTGAGTTATTATTCATTACACCTTATATGTATGCCTGGTAGCCATGATTAATGTGTACATACACTCTATGGGGTGCTTGTGTTTTGTTGGGGACTTCAACACTCTATTATAATTACACCTCACTTCTGGGCTTATTGCTGTACTCCAGTTCACATATTTATGTTATGTAGTGGGTTATGGAACGTATGACTGTATACTGATTCCTTTCACAGGTTCAGTTTTGTTTTACTATGGTGAGGACTTGTTTGCTGATACCTCATTCTTCTGTATTTCTGGGATGATTTGGTGGTTAATTAATGGGTCTATGGTATATAGGGTCCTGGGTTCGAGACCTCCATGCCTGTTTATTTTGTTGATGGGCAGAACAAGGGCCGTTGGATACAGAGTGATTAAGGCACTTTTAAGCAGTTGTAAGTGGGTTTGAGTGATGGTAAGCACTGCTAACCTGCCATTAGATCTACTTACAGAGAGTTAGCTTTAGAATTGCTTAACCAGTGTACGCATTACTTACCACCATGCAAACGGGCTTAAGCCCACTTACAAGTGCTTAAATATGCTTACTACTTCTTATTTGTGCTTAAATCTGCTTACTAGTGCCTTATTCATTATGACACTGACACCTCACATGTGCATTTACTGCAGTACTCCATTTCATGAAAATATGTTATTTAGTGGGTTATGCAACATAAATATTACTCATAACGTGCTTTGCCATGGAAAATGGAATGTGCTGTAGTGGGACTCCAGCCGGGAATGCCTGCTCGTAAGGCGAATGCTCTGCCCACTACACTATTGCTATGCTGCTTTATTTTCATATATCCTCCATGTTATCCTCATCAGCCATTTAACCTGTATTAACTGTAGCTAAAAGATGGGCACACCCTCACACCTACGGTTAGTTTAATCGGATTTAAAAAAAAAAAAGAAGAAGGGTATCTTCATTTTATTGATATATACTGCTGCTGTTGTACACAAGGGGGACTGTAGGTGGGGATATGCGGTCACCTAGGAGCGGTCTCGCTCATTTCATACCCCTTTCTGCTGTTCTTCATTGGGAGGGTGTGTATATTCTGAGAGCTCTGCTCTCAGACATGCCCCCTGCACTCTGACACACTCCATGTAAGCCTAGGAGCTCAGGCAGCATGCCTCATTACTATGCATGGCACGCTGCCATCCTGCTCCTGGCTGGCCGCCTCTAGTAAATCCAGGGGACAGTGCTTTGGTCTTACGGTACCAGTGGTATTACATATGCTAAAACCTAATGTGCAGATGCTCAATAATATCTAGTAAACCAGTGTCTTTCCTATCTCCAGCTGTTATGGTATGTGTTCAACTCGGGCACCAAATTGTTCCTTTTTTAATGTACTTTTTGTATTCCCCTTTGTCCCTTTATAGACAGGAGGTGATATTACATTGCAGCTTATTTTTGTTGTCTTCTCTTAAATCTGTTTTATTATTTCAGAGAAATGTTCCTGAGAGAAGCAGTAACAACAAGCAGCTGTCACCATAAAGTGTTCATCCTAATGAGCAGACACAGGCTGAGTGGATGTGTCTTGTATTTGCTCAAAGAAGCATTTTGCATATCTGCATGTAAGGCAAGTTAGGTAGTGAGGCAGTGAGCTGAGCCTTATGTTACACCTGCTGTCTTATTAACAGTAGGTTTGCAGGTTGGTACATTGTTTTTTTTTGTATCTTGCTATTTTATTTTGTTTAGGTACTGGGAATGTTACTTACTTGTTCACTAAACACCACTGTCCTATGGTTCAGTATTGAACTGGATGGGTTTTGTCACTTCATACTGTTCTTTTGTTTGATTTTTTTCTTTGTACCACACTGTCTGACATATATACCGTGACTGAGGGTATGTTGTTTACATTTTTATTTTTTATTCAGGTTGCTTATAGTACTGGACCAAATGTTTGAATAGTCTGTTTTTTTTTTCTTCTTTTTGGCACAGTGTAGTTTATATAAAATACATGGTTGGGGTACAGAGGACAGGTTGGCTGCCAGTGATATTTGTCACAAATGCATTGAGTACCATCCTACCAATTTGCTTGTGAAGGCATTTGGTGATAGCTTATAGCTAAATCTTTATCCAGATGTTAGGGTCACTAACAGTGTGGCCAAGCTTTCCATGACAACTATACAGTACTATGTGATAAGGAATTCAAGTTGATTTTTGTAGCACCATTAAAATATCAGATTATGAATTGATAAACACAAGTGCTTAGACTTTATGTTTGACTATTAAACTATTTTTTTTTTCATGGGAACACAAACAGATATTGGTTTTATCAATCCAGAAATGCATATAAATATTCTAATACCTCAACCTGATCTGAATTTTAATAAGGAGGTGAAAATGACCCTGATAAGGAAATAATCTCATACCTAAAGAACATTTTATTCTTGACTCAGGAAACCTATTTCATTACTTATTCCTCCACTAGTTGTATATAAATTAGGTGAACCTCTCCTCCTCATCGGCAACTGCCCCTCAGAGCAATTGAAGATTTAATATAGCAGTTTTAAACTGCAAAAGGCTGTGGAGTGAGACTAACTAGATAGTAGGGTGGATCATTTTCAAATTATGAAGAAAAAATATAGAAGAGCACTAGGGGGAGGAAAACAGGGATTGCTGCTTTGAGACATTCACCAGCAGATGTTCTGAAATATTACAGTCAAGTACTTATACATAGGAATATCCAGATTCCCTAATATCCACCATTTTGCAACCTCTCAAGCAAGACACTGGAAATTTGTCCCTTTGAATCCTGATGAGAATGTTCCTTAATCCCCTCAACGTGAAGTCATTTAAGGGACATTCTCACCAGGATTCAAAGGGACAAATTTCCAATGTCTTGCTTGAGAGGTTGCAAAATGGTGGATATAAGGAATAATATAAAATTTCTTATGAAATAAACATTTAAGATATGATACCACACTGAGCCTCAATAAGGGGAGGTTTGGCATTCTCAGTTTGAGGTAGCTTCAGCAGTAACTATTAGTAATAAGGACTTGAGGTTTATGAGGAAATTCTACTGTTTCTGCAATTACTTTTGAGATGCAGTAATATAACTGGGAAACATGTAAAGAGGGTATTTTATTTATATATTGATAAATCATTTTGTCCCCTTGACAGAAATCATTGAAGTTAGAAAGAAAGCCCCCATCAACCCCACCATCCCTTAGTGGACTAATATATTATTGCACCTTAGGTGAAAGAAGAAACAGTCACATAGGAAACACAGTGCGTGGCTCAATCTAGTTAATAAAGGTTGTTATAAATAGGCCTGAAGACTTCTTAAGAAACTAGTAAAATATACTGTTAGGGATAACAAGGCCCCATTTAAGCACTTCCACTCATACAGCATATATGAAACCTCATAATTCTGTAAAAATGTTTGCTGATTTTTTTTATTCTATATATGAGAGACTTTTTTGATCCTTTCATTTTTGATGTTCCAGATAATTTCAGCAGGGTCGATTATAAAGGCATTAATGGCCATTCAGTCTAACTCTTCTGCAGGCCTTATGGACTCAGTGATTTTTTTATTGCAAAGAATAGTTGGAGTCACTAAATGTGTTTCAGAGTGCATTAGGTAAAGACTCTGTGACTAAAGTTTGGAAGGTTGCTATAATTGATCCTTCTCAGAAATGCCCACTTAGGTGAACTATCAATAACTATAGGCTGATCAGCCTTACTTGGAGGTTAGAATAAAGCATTGAGAGTGCCTTATGTTTATCATTTCATTGTCTCCTTGACTTTACTTCAGACATGTTTCTCCATGGTATTTTATTTTGGTGCTCTTTTTAAAAATGTAATTATTTTATATGAAAACATCCTAACTTCTTTGGCTAACGGCTTACAGTATATGGTATTTATAATCAGAGTTTGCTAAGGTATTTGACTCATTTCAACACAATATTTTGCTAAATATCATGGTGCCCCATATTTAATAAGGTGGATGGCAAACAGGTTAATGAATAGGAACTATAAGGTTAGAATTAGGGACTGTTACACTGAATAGAAATGTATAGGGAGGAGTGTCCCTCAGGGGATCTGTTTTGGGTCACTTGCTTTTCAGCCTCCTAATGTCTGACTGCCCTATCCCTAAACGTGTATGGTCCAGCTAATTTGCTGATGATGACAAACTTAAAATCTCAGCAACAGATAGCAACAAAACTGAAAAGAGCACAATCCGATGGATCCAAGGAAAGAGGCGGTGAAGTAAAATCCACTCACTTTAATAAAAATAATAATACATCCAGCATTAAGCACTTTCATTCCATGAATATCGGGAACTTCATTAGAACTAACAAACTAAATCCACACTTTAAATAACTCCATTGTAAAAATCACATGAACATAAACCACCAATGACTGTTGTTTAATAAAACATAAATTAATTTATACTCAACATTCCTTAATTTTAGCACTGAATTAATCAACACCAAGTCATTTAAACCCAGGTAACTAGTAGTATTAAACTTTAACTGCCATCTGAGTTCACTCCTGTTTAAGCACTCATCCATGAAAACACCTTTGGCATCTTCCAAAACTTGTTTCACAACCAAAAAATGAAAACTATGGTTGCTATATACTTGAATGTGCCTGTAAAGGGCATTAGTAGATTTTTTTGTTTTTAATATCTAAATTTCGTTTGTACAATCTGTTCTTAAATATCCTGCTGTTTTTCCCAAATAAAATGCAGGACACTCATGGCAGCAGGATAAATAAACTACCTGTTTACTATCACATGTGAAATATCCATTCAGAATGCATCTTTTACCATTTATAGTATAATAGTCCATTTTCATAATATATGGACATTGCACACAATTATTTAGCCATGCCCCTTTTCTTTGCATTAAACCTATCAAATTGTCCTTTATCCATTTCTAACCAATCCTTAAAAGAATTTGTTGGTAATATCAACATTGGTTGTAATGTTATCAACAATGATAAATATGTTTTCTCTTCAAGGCTACCTGGATAGATAAGTGGAAGCTTTCTAAGGGTATGAGGATTATCATCAAAAAGTGCATGGTGATACACTTCCGACACTGCGACTGTGTATACCCATATGCCTTAGATAAACACATACTATCAGCAACTATGAAGATTAGGGATAAAGGACAGTTTAGTTGAACCCAGTAGTGTTATTGACTGAGCAATGATATTAATTGCTGTATTACTAGTAGGGATAAAATTGTTCCGGTTCCATTATTTGTAATGAATGTTTGGCTTGTCATAGAACACTATGGTTCCTTCTGTGTTTTCAAGGCCTCTCATTTGAAGATGCTCAAATATATCTAGAGGACATATACAAGGCAGATATCTGGGATTAAGCAGATGGCATAAGGAAACGTGAATTGTTCCTCTATTTTACAGGCTACCGATAATTAAGAGGGAGTGTAATTATAGTTTATAAATGCCACAGAATTAAATCATGCTTGCTATACCGAGCATTTATTTTATCAATCCAAATGTCCCTACTGGGAATAACAATCTAATTGTTGACTTACCTTCAGCCAACACATCAATCACATATTCAAGTTCTCACCAAAGAGCTGTGATGTTGTAAAACCCATTGCTGCCAAATGTAAGGGGTGCCAATTTCATTGAGATCTTTAAAAAATCATCGGTCTCTTTGTTCAAGAACATTATTTATACAAACTCTTAAATGACTTTGAATAGCACACCCCTGATCATTGATCATTTACCATGGTGAATCATCCCTGATCATTGATCTTTGACCATGGTGAATCATCCCTGATCATTGATCATTGACCATGGTGAATCATCCCTGATCATTGATCATTGACCATGGTGAATCATCCCTGATCATTGATCATTGACCATGGTGAATCATCCCTGATCATTGATCACTGACCATGGTGAATCAACCCTGATCATTGATCATTGACCGTGGTGCATCATCCCTGATCATTGATCATTGACCATGGTGAATCATCCCTGATCATTGAGCATTGACCATGGTGAATCATCCCTGATCATTAATCATTGACCATGGTGAATCATCCCTGATCATTGATCATTGACCATGGTGAATCATCTCTGATCATTGATCATTGACTATGGTGAATCATCCCTGATCATTGATCATTGACCATGGTGAATCATCCCTGATCATTGATCATTGACCATGGTGAATCATCCTTGATCATTGATCATTGACCATGGTGAATCATCCCTGATCATTGATCATTGACTATGGTGAAAGTCATGTTGACCAGTGAAGATAAGATTATCACTGAGGTGATCTAACAGCTACAAGTGAATTCAATGTTCCATTATCTTGCCCAGTAGGCTAAACGTTATTATCATAAGTGTCATAATTAGAAGTTTTGCACTATGCAACAAAATTGGTAATGGCTTATTTCATAATGCACAACATATAGTACTATTTTTTAGAGTGATTAACCAAAACAGACACAGAAAAACATATCTGCTGATCCAGCATTCTTAAGCTATTCAGGCAGAGGTTCGTTGCAGGGAGTGATCCTGGTTTCAGTGTACAGAGAATAATCTATTTTATCAACATGTTAGATACAGATATAAGATTCAGATAATTTGTCAAAGCAGTGTTGCTTAAACAAGGGCAATTTAAATTTTTAGTGAGTTGTTTTTAAAACCAAGCAGAAGAGTAAACTGGAAAATATAAAAACTAAACATGAATGAAATTCAAACATACTCAACAAATCAAGCAAATGATTCCAATATCAAAATTAAACAAGCATTTTCTTAAGGGACCTCTTGATAGTATGGAGACTCTGGGTCTTCCTATGTAACGGGTCTATATTATAAGCGCGAATGCTTAGGCTGTCGAATACAGCATGATCGATACCTATTAAGCAAACCACTAGTACACCAAATGATGGAAACTGCGAAATTCAAAATCCCGATTCTTAATAGTTGGCCCTTCTGCGGTATGGCTCTGTATGGTAAGTGCGCGATAGTTAGTGATCTTAGGGTTAGGGTACGAGTTAAGGTAAGTGCATAGATAGCAATGTATGTTAGGGTTAGAAGTAGGGATTTGTTAAGTGTATTTGTGTGGATTATGTAGTTTGCTTGGGTATAGCTTATTAAGGAAAGTATGCGATAGTTACGGACCTTAGGGTTAGGGTGTGGGTTAAGGTACGTGCATAGATAGTAATGTATGTAAAGGTTAGTCTAGGGTTAGAAGCAGGGTTTAGGTTAGTGTATGTATGTGGTTTATTTATTTTCTGTGGGTGGGTAGTATGTAGCGAGCAGTGTAGTGGGAAGTATGTTTTATTTTCATCACTGGGTGGAATGGTGTTGGCCAAGCAAAACAATTCGGTGATGTGTACTTCTGCATTTTGAAGTTTCAGTGAATTGTGCATTCGCTTAATAGGTTTCGATCATGCTGTATACGACAACCTAAGCATTCACGCTTATAATATAGACCCTATGTAACACAATGGTAGCAAATTAGAAAATGTGCAGTGTTTGAAAGATGAGTAGTAAGTCACAGAAGATACAAGACACATCCTTCGAACCACAAGGATCCTCTTGATGGCAAAACACAAGTTATCAACAAGTAAATATCGTATCAACATCTCTATCCTGCAGAGGGGATTTATGTCATATATGTAATAGAGTAGAGCTTAAAAAGCAAGTTAGGAATTCCACAAAAAAACTGGGGGTTATAAATATATATATATATATATTGTATGTATATATATATATATATATATATATATATATATATATATATATATATATATATATATATATATATATGTGTGTGTGTGTGTGTGTGTGTATGAATTTATATATACTATCAAATCGTTGCTATGTTGGTGTGAACATGCTTGTGTTGACAAATATTGATATGCTTATGTGCATGCTCCAAGACTGATCCATGAAACATGCAAATAATAAAATACTTTCTCTTACAACCCAGTTATTTATGCATTCCACCTCACAGATTACACAGTTCTCAAGGGAGGAGCATATTCCCCAAACCAGGGGATTTTCTGTTCTGACACAGCTGTCATACATCTGTATTGTTGATCCATGCTAAACCTCTCATTTTCAAATCTCTTTTTGTATAGTTAACTAAGCCAGTCTTCATTATCTGAGAGAAAACTCTCCCTGGGGAATTGCTCGCACAGCTCCACAGCCCTACAAACCAGATATTTAACTGAATGTACAGAGTACAGGAAATTACATGGAGGATCCTACATAACAGCTTCTCAGAATATAAGCTAGGGATGCTGATATTCTTCTTCCTTTCCTCCTAAAACTACACTTTCCATTTTATCATAGATGCATCTCAAAAATGAATGGGTTAATAGCAGTGGAATGTTCTTAATTAAACATGGCACATGGAGAAAATAATGGTCAGAATAGATCTGATTTTACAAGAAATAGTGTGAAAACTGGCTACCTTGGAAAGCAAACCCTAGGCTTTAGCACCCAACTTTGCAACGTTTGTTTCCACAGTGCCAGGGAGTGTTTTACCCACAGTCATTCTTAAATATGTAACAGAATATGTAGTAGAATAAACAATTGGTAGGGAATAATTATCTTACTCACAAGCTGAATCTCCATATAAAGTGCATATGTTCTTTTTTTTCAAACACCTTTATTGAATTATCATTTGTGACAGATGCAAATTTACATTCATATAAAAGTAATCCAACTATGTTAATATAGCAAAGATTATACTTCACATATATTGCTATATATCATATAACCTAAGCAATATTACATAAATTATACAATTCCTGCCCTTTTTAAACAAGAAATATCTTTACTAAACAATCACTTACTACATAGGCAATTGTACATTTACATAAATGATAACAAACCACACTGATGCAATCCTAGTCACAAGCATTTTACATTGCAAACCTACTGACACATTCCCAGTCACAAACAGTACACATCACTTATAATCTACCCAGTCTTTCTCACTCAAGCAATGCATATCTCATTTAAGTTCTGCCTCCTTTTAGACCTCATTCCTCCCTTCTATGCATTGTTCTCACAATTCCTGTTTTTTTCCTAAGTAGTTTGCTCCAACCCTTTCCTAAAGATCTCAGTTCCGGTTGTTTTATCACTGTTACTATATTCACTACTTCCAGTGTTGCTGGTTTAGACTTTGATTTTCATTTCCTAGTAATTGCTTTTTTTGGCAGCCTCCATTATTAGACACAGCAAGGCCTTACCATGCCTAGGCAATTCCAATTAGATATCACAGCTCAGAAAAAAAAACATCTCTCTTGTCAGACCAATCTGCACACCTAGCATCTCTGACAGTGCATCCCATAGGGAATCCTTAAAGTCTGCCAACTCACTGCACTATCAGAAACTATGTTTCCAACTACCTCTTTCTTCCACTTCATACCTCCAACATTTACTGTCTGCCTGAGGAAAAATTCTCTGGAGTCTACTTGGAATATAAAAATATCTATGTAAACATTTCCAGGCAAAAATTCTAAATCTTCTAGATTTTGTTGCATATCTGGGAGGCATACATATATCTTCCCATTGTTTCTTTGTGAAATCCTTATCCATTCTGTCTTCCCAATCCTTTCTAACCTCCACTGATTGATTCTTATAGTTATCATACAATATTGTATATGCTCTACTAATTATTCTTTTTTTAATGTCAGCTTCTGTTCTAGATTATATTAAAAACTCTACCAGTGCTGGTCTTTCATTTAGGACACCCTATTTCTTTCTTTTTCCCTATACTCTGATTATCAGTCCCTGATAGGGAAGGCAATCTCTAACCTGCCCTGATAGGGAAGGCAATCTCTAACCTGCACTCCAAATAAATTCTTGGTGTCTTCCCATTGTATCATATTTTCCTCTCTAGTTATTTGCTCCCAAGAACTTAGTTCCTTTGCCAGTTTGCTCCAATATATTCTGTCCCCCTCTTGCCTATTGTCTGTATCCCTAATTACAGCCATCCTTATCGGCAGAATCTGTTTTCTCCATTCCTGTGTTGGTTTAGGTCTTAGAATACTTTCTGCTACTTTAAGGATATAATATTCTGCATGATTACTGTTATTCTCCTTAAAGGCCTGCATCTAAAATCACAGTCTCACCTTGTTTCTTGAGCTTCCACCATGTTTTATTGTCATCTCTTTTCACTTTGAACTATACTTTTTTGCTTGTGCTATGTATAGGAGTCTCAACTGTGCAGCTATGAAATACCCCTTCAAACTGAGTAATCCCAATCTGCCCTTTTCTACTGGAAGAATCAGTTTATCCCACTTGACTTTTGCTGTCTTCCCCTCTCAGATAAAGTCTTTCAGCTCTTTATTATTTGCTACCCACAACTTCATCTCTGCTTGATAAAATTATGCATGACCTGTGTATAAGACTAAGGGGACCAAAAACATTTTAACTGCGTGTATCTTACTATCCATATCCATATAACAAAGCTTCCATTTTCTCAGTTTTTGTATTATCTTTTGTTTAGTCTCTTCCCACATATCCTTAGCTGCCACACTACAATAATTTGTAATCCATACTCCATACTCCAAAATATGTCATTTTATAATGTCCCCATAAATATGGGTATTCCTGAACTAGTTCATGTGCGGGTTAGCGGGTACATAATTTACCTCTGTTGCCTTTGTTTTACCTTCATTAATTTTGTATCTCAAAAAGATTTGAAACTGTCTCAAAATGTTCCACAACACTATAATGTCTTTTTCTCTGGTTTTGTCAAAAGTGCATATATTCTTACCTGTATAATTAAAATGTTTAACAAACTCAGGTATGGCTACATAGGAAAGTTCTTGCAAATGAAATGTCACTCACTTTGAAGTGCCAAAACTTCAGTAGAACAGCTCACCCCTTTCATAATCTAGATGTTATTTAACAAAAAATGCTGCCAAGTGCAGCATATGTTGGAGCAAATTTTTAAACAAATACTGAAAGAAAAGAAGCATCTAATTTTCCATTACAAAACAACTTTATTTAATAAAACAATCTGCAGTTATACAGATTTATGAAAAGAATTAGTTGCAACAAATTGACTTGGTATATGTCTTGAATAAAGTTATCCAAAAGTGCTATAAAGCAAAATTAAAGTATACCATCCCTTGTGAAAACAACTATTGCAAAAATACTACAGATGATCTGTCATATACCTAGCATGAAAGTTGCGATAAGCAAACAAGGGTGCTGTGATACTTAATACTTAAGAACAGTTTTCTAAATTTTATCAGAATTCTATATCACCATATGCTAGCATTCCAAAGAAGAAAATAAAGCATCCTTTTTCATCTGTGAGAACAGATATTGCATGCAAGCATATCTGCACTGTCCAACAACAAGTAGAAGTCAGAATTAATCTATTGCAACTGATTTGGGCATGCATATGGGGAGTTTAACAAGCATCTTGCAAACATATTGCACAGAGGTGCTAGTTCTCTTGGCATATTTTATTTATTTTTGTAATTAAAGTTAGGTTTCAAAATACTCCATGGCAGCTGAAGTGTGATGTGGTTTATAAGTCATCATTTACTTCCATTATTATGTTATAAGTGGAATTATATACAACAATAAACTCAAACAATAATATTAACAGGCTGTCCACATAACACTTTGGAAGCCATCAACAACTTTTAAGAAAACCAGCCTAAATTACAGTTTTGCAATCTCATGTGTTCTTCATCATCATTGTAGTCAATCTCTTTTTTACTCATTTCTACATGGATTTCATGTCAGCAATCAACAAATCTCTCAATTCACGTTCTTACCTTTTTCAAAATTTATGTTAAACTATTGCAGGTCTTCCCTCATGCACTCAGTCCATCTCTTTTCTGAATATCCTCATCTCCTCTTTCCCTCTTCTCTTCTGTCTTAAACCTGTTTTACCAAATCATCTTCTGCTTTCTGGAACATATGACTAAACTACCATAGTCTATTCTCCTTGAAATGCTCTGCAATTTGGCTTCTGCTCTGATGTCCTCATTTCAGTCCAACAGCAAGCATCTAATTACATGTCTGAGCCATTCTATCCTCAACCCCTCAAGCTTCATCAGTTCCTCTGCCTTTTATGTCCAGGTTTCTGTGTCACACAGAAGAACTGGTTGCACAATCATTCCTCTAAATTGTACAACTTATTTTTTAGCCCCTTTGGAATTCTTTTGTCTCACACTATCCTGGATATTGTGCCAGTTGGCTGATACACTTCTCATTTTAGATTTGACCTCCTCATCAGGACTTCCTTCCTCCTCAAAGATCCCTCCCTGATACCTGAAGTTGACAACTTGTACCACTATTTTCCTATCTTAGTTTTCAGCTTCTTCCGATTCCCTTTTTGCTGCCATGATGACTGTCTTGTATATGCTCAATTTTATTTCAAGTGCCTTCAATTTTGCAGTCTACTACTTTCAGTTCCTGTTCAGAGTTTGTTTGTAGTGCCACATCATCTGCATATAAATAGCATTGCTGATCTGTCTCCTCCAACATGTTTGCTAATGAAGCTCATCAGTACTATGAGTAGAAGTGGTCACAGAGATGAACTTCCACTCCCACTGGGACTCTTATATTTGTACATATGTCATTAGGCATAGACTGCACAAATTCTTCCAAATGCTTCTGGGACTTCAAACCATCATAGGACTGCCCAAATCAGCTTTCCTGGGACCTTGTTATTGTCAGTTTCATGGGCTAATTTTGTAAAACCTGGAATATTTGTTGGACGTAAGTGAAATATGGTCCTGGTTTAGCTGCAATGGTCGTAAGTTGGACTACTTGTTGCAAGTAAGTAAGAAAAGATGTTTTTGACCAGATTTTGAATTGTACATTTTGTCTGTAAATAAATTAGCTTCCTAGTAAGAAAGATTTGCATTATTTATACTAAAAAGGCCATGTGTCTTTTTTAACTGTTGCCTCCAAGAAGGTTTATCCATATATGCATACCTGGATATCACTGTACTATGACAGTTGTCAGAATCAATCAGTTGATAACATACCTTAGAAATTATTTTTTATGGTACCTTCATTGTGCAATTGAAATCTTGCATTTGGGGTACTGAAAAACAAAATTATTTTGCATCAAATGCAACTGTTCATGTTATACTGATGTTTTGCTATCAAATAAGCAGTTATGTTGCTTAGTAGGAATGTTTTGTGTCACTCATATGAAGAATATTTAATGTCTTTATTTTTAATTATTTCTTGGAGGATTTAATTACATGTGAATGTTTGGGTTTCAGTATATTAGGGCACTTATAAAAAAGTCAGTGAAAAACATCCTTTAAAAAGATTTTCTGTAATACCAACCTTTCATTATGCAACTGAGTGCTTGTTATTGTACTAAAGAGGAAGATGGGACATAGTGGGGAAATGGTTTGTCCCACATTGTTGTTTTGCTACCAGATGTATAGTTATGTAACTTTTAGAAGTCACTTAGAAGAGTCATAGTTCTGATCATAAAAAAACTGTTATGTCTGTTGCAGGTCTATAGCACATAGTTGAAGTCTTATAACTTCGAACACGTAATGTTCGAACCATTATGTTTGAAGTTACAAAACTTCGACTATGGATAAAAAAAAAAACAACAGAAAACAAAATAAACCGTTTTAAGCAGTGGGGCTTGCCACACCCCCCACTACTTAAATATACCAACTCCAAGATTGCACCCCATTGAACATAATGGAAACCTCTGCTTATGGAGATTTCCATTGAAACACTCAAACTTTTACAAATTCGAACTTATGTTCTCGACCATATGAAGTTCAAACTTATAAAAGTTTGACTACATGATAGGAACCCATCTGTTGCATGTTATGGGGGGGTCTGAAGTGTTTGTAATTTATAGCACTTACAAATATGCATTTCATTTGCTGAGATAATCTAGTTGTTTAGATAATTTTCCCAAATACATTACAGTTAATACAATAGATCTAGTGTTTTATTTTTTTTTGACTGAACTATTTTGTTTACTGGACACCTGTCCACAACTGAATCATCTGAGTTTAAGATTCCAGACTTATATTGTGATTTTCACAGTACAATCTATGTTTCCTGATGGATACTGAGACATCTTGTCCATTCATAGGAGCCAGTGCTTTTCAGACAACTAGCACATCCTTAGATAAGACTACATTTAAATTACTTTGTTTTATTTATGCCATTTTATAATGAGCATGTCCTAAACTTTTCCTACAGCTATCTAAGCAGTACGTTAAGTACCAAGTTAAAAAAAGCCGTTTTCGGAAGAAATAAATGTTCATTTATGTGAAAAGGAGAAATAAGAAATGTGAAGCATGTTTTACATTTGGATGGTTACACAGATAAGGAGCAATATATTGTGCGTACATCTGATTCTGTCATAGGCATGCAATGGAAAAAATGAGTCCACTCAAGAAAGGGCTTATGTTATTGTCTTGCAAGTCTACAATATAATCTTTTTATAATTGTTTCTCAGTTTAAAATCTAAAGTATATGTTCTGTATGGAGAAGAGTAGTTATGCTCCTTTGAGTTTTTCATCACCATAGCAAACAAACTGGATGGAACCAAATTTAGTCATATGGCTGACATTTGAAAGAAGTCATTTAACATGACTTACATTGCTAGAAGGGATTTATCAGGACTTGGAGAAAGCATAAAACAACTATCAGAATATAACATAGTGGACTGTGAAATATAACAGACTTATAGGCATATTACCATGTTTACAGATTCTGAAGGATGATGGGTTTCATTCAATAACTGTTTTAAGGCTTTATCACTAGCAAGAATAACAGTGGAGAAATTAAATATTCCACTTTCGGTCTTGCAAGATTTTGAAGGTTTCCAAGATGCTGACACTGTCTGACATCATCCCAAACTGTTCACATGAAATGTACATAGCTAGGCCCAAGACAAAAGGAATCTAGAGCTTGATGCATGTTGCTCATTTTACATATTCCAAGGTTTTTACAAAATCTAGTTGAAGGGATCCTGCTGAGGAAAACATCTGTTAGCTTAGTAATACAGCATACAGCTAATAACATAATGAATCATGACTGTCACAGCATTTAATGAAATGTAGCCATGTGTACTGTCATTTAAGGTATCTGTTTTGTAAGGCGGGTGGCAAGGCCAACACCTTAGCTGTCTTTACCTCTAAGGAACACTAGCCCTTAGTTTTCATGTCTTGTATCCTGAATAACTCATTTTTTGTTTAAAGATCATTGTAATTGCTGCAATATAGATGTCCAGTAATATATTGTATGCTATGGATAATGCAACTTCATAAAATTTAGATGGCAAAGCATTTGGCCCAGGGTAGCATTCTAATAGGGTTGCCATGAATACGAGACTAAGCTCTGCCATGAAAACTGTGTCTTCTTCGGCTGTTATACCTTCTACAAGAACTGATGGCAGATCTAATAACTAAGGCATTTTTTTAACTTTGACATCTTATTATTGTATATGTTGTGAAGAATGGGGAAAGATGGGCGAAGGCTGCCAGCCTAGTCAAATAGAATTTGATACATAATTCTATCATTTGTATATATAAATGTAAAATACAGGCTTGTGTTCTTAAATGGAAGAAAGCACTGTAAAATGTGAACTTCAAGATTGTTACAACATTGCCTTCTGCTGTAAGGAAAACCAAGCCAAGTATTTCAAATGTTCTTTGAAGTTATAATTCTCTAAAAAGTGGTGCTGAAGCGGCTGGCTGAACACATTCTTTTTATTGTAAACCAACACGAACTCAGTCCCAAAATACTAGTAAGAACACAGGCAGAAGAAGAAGGAAAATCCAATGAACTCTTCCTGGATCAACGAATGAATTCTTTTATTCACCAACAACACACGATAAAATGCAGGCAAATAGTACAAAGTGATATCCACAAGCGCTTTTGCCTGAGACTATGTCAGGCTTTTTCAAGATAGTTACTAACTCCTTTTTACAATGCTTATATAGCTAGGTCGTCACATCCGCAAAATAACTTCAATTGATTCTAATTAAACAATTATTGTGTTGGTCATTGTTAATTAGTAAATTACATTTGCTTTCTGCATATGTAGCAGTACAAAAACTTAAAACTCTACACCTTATACATCTAATAAATAAAACTACATTAATATTGAAATAATTTTGTAACATAAAAATTAATCAATTAAGTATAGTGTAAACAAAATTCTTAAAATCCTTAAAAAGGACTTAATAAATTATTATAAATAATATTTTTTTTTGTGTATAAATATCTTCTACGCTAAAACAAATAACCCACTTCAATCTTGTATATCTAACTTACATTAGATTATGCACTTAGGAGCAAGACATAATAAATATCTAAAAAAAATTTTTTTAAATATAAAATGTAATCATAAATAAAAACTGTTGAAGTTTGTATAAATTTATATCATTTGATGCAATATATACATATTAACAAATGTATACAGTAATTATTTTAATTTCAAAATAAGCAGTACAAGCATATCATAGTTTTGCTCGTCTTAATTTTAAAATGCTGCTAATACTAGTGGCTTCGTTTAATCCTGGTGGTTTTGATACATCCAATCTCAGTTGCCACATTAATTCTCTCTGTTCAAGTAGGGATTCCCAGTCACCCCCCCTCAGGTTTAAGGGTACTTGTTCTAATATAAGGAACTTTAAAGACATCTTTGAACATGTTACAGAGTGCTTGTAAAAAGCATTATTTTCTTTCTTTTTCTGTATATCATAACAATGCTCATATATTCTTCTACATAGTGTCCTTTCAGTTTTGCCCACGTAGAAACATTCACATGTCTCACAAACCCCCAAATATATTTTAAGAATTTTGTTTACACTATACTTAATTGATTAATTTTTATGTTACAAAATTATTTCAATATTAATGTAGTTTTATTTATTAGATGTATAAGGTGTAGAGTTTTAAGTTTTTGTACTGCTACATATGCAGAAAGCAAATGTAATGTACTAATTAACAATGACCAACACAATAATTGTTTAATTAGAATCAATTGAAGTTATTTTGCGGATGTGATGACCTAGCTATATAAGCATTTTAAAAAGGAGTTAGTGACTATCTTGAAAAAGCCTGACATAGTCTCAGGCAAAAGCGCTTGTGGATATCACTTTGTACTGTTTGCCTGCATTTTATCGTGTGTTGTTGGTGAATAAAAGAATTCATTCGTTGATCCAGGAAGAGTTCATTGGATTTTCCTTCTTCTTCTGCCTGTGTTCTTATTATTCTTTTTATTGTCTTAACTTAAGGAATAATTCTTAGAGTATACATGTGAACTGTCTTTTATTGTTGTATTTTCCTGAGCAGGTGTTAGCTTGCTAAATAATGCAGTGTGTTTGCCTGAGAACTCTAGACTAAGTGTCAAAATGATGTAATGTGAATACTGGGAAAACCTAAGTGTCAAAATTATGTAATTTGGGAGGGCCTTAGCAGAGCTGTTTGTTAGTGTTTTTAAAAACTATTGTTCAGTGAGAGACTGCAAGCATTTTGTCTTGGACCATCAACCCCAGCTCTATATGTAAGTAGGATTATAGCACTGTGTTTTCTCTTAAGAATAGCTAGAAGTTAGAAAGTTAGATTAAGTATTTTTCTTTGACATCAGACCTGTCCTACTGTATTGTTTTCAGTTTCTGTGTGTTCTCTGAACTCTTAGATATATCTGTGGTGTAGTAGTATTGTCTTGTGTTTTCAATTATTTATTATTAAATATTTAAAAACCTTTACCTGTGGCTGGTTTGTGTAAAGATAGTAGGCTCTAGAGTACATTGCATATTTATAGAGTTGATTGTAATAAGCAACTCTAATAAGCGTTAGACTGAATTGTCACATTACCAATTGGATAATAATATTGCACAGTAATAATTGGAAACCCTTTCAAGGGCCTTTGGGTAGCTGATAATTGTTAGCTGGTGGTGGCAGAAATTACTACCTTATAGTCTGGGTAAAGGATCACAGCTAGAGAATCTGTCTCAGCCTTTTCCAGAAGTGTCTGTGAAGTTGTACAAATACTTGTCTCAAAGTGTGTGTGTGTGTGTGTGTGTGTGTGTGTGTGTGTGTGTGTGTGTGTGTGTGTGTGTGTGTGTGTTTCAGCTACCTGGACAGGGGCATGAAGCACTGGTGGGACAGAGAGGGTACTGGAGGTTAGCTTGCCAGCTAGGCTGAGAACTAGACCCTATAGCTGTGCCAGTGGGGAGCATTATTGGGGACCTAGAGAGCAAGGGAGCAACCAGCCCCAGACTGACTGTGATCTCTGTGTGCACTTAAAGGAAATTGTACTTTACTGTGTGTATTTGTTACCCTTTCCTCTTTTATGAGACAACCTCCCTGATGTTAGTGGTGAGGATTGAGGTTCCTTGATTGCTGGGCCAGGGCATGGTCATCACATATGTCATAACATATTTTGATATTGTTTAACAGAGACATTTTTATACAACAATCAGTTCACATTTCCTCTAGAACTAACAGTACTATGCCATATTACTAACATCATTAGTACATAGTGTTTATACCATCACTGTAGTATACCAAATAGTTTATGGATTTTTCTCACTCACACTTCAAGCATAACTGGCCCCCCAAAAGTGAACAGTATAATTTCTTCCCCAACCTATCCTTCTTACACATTTTGCACTGTATTAAGCATCAAATGTAAGAATCAGGGAATTCAACTTCCTCATCCTCTGTCCTTCAGATGGTCACCTCAGGTGAGTGACAGCGAATCCCACCCTGTTAATCCCAACTCTTGTGGCTAATCTGCTGTCTCTAACTCAATACATCAGCAATATCAGGCACTTTATCATTCCCTCTTATCTCTATGTTTGGCCAATCTAACCAGCACTGAACTCACATTATACAACTCCTGGTTAACCAATGGGTGTTCCCCTTCTACATTGTTTTCATCCAAATCCTTGCCTCTCCTTTGATATATTTTTGCAGACCTACTCCCTTCTATACTAGTGATGTCACCAGTTTCACTTCCTCAGCCAGGAGTTGGATTTTGATATTTCAACTCCAACCAGTGGGTGTGCCCCTTCTACATTGTTTTCATCCAAATCCTTGCCTCTCCTTTGGTATAGTTTTGCAGACCTACTCCCTTCTATACCTGTGATGTCACCAGTTTCACTTCCTCAGCCTAGAGTTGGATTTTGATATTTCAACTCCAGTCCAAGCCTTGTCCTATTTCATACTGGTCTGGTATAATCTTCACCAGTAATTTTACAGATATCTCTCTTGCCCCCTTCCAAATTGGGACAACCAACCTGCATGCCTATGACATGTGTGTCTGAACAGAGTTTCCCTCCGCATCTCCAACACTCTGTAGATAGTCACCACCCTTCTCAATAAATCGTTATAGGTGTTCTGTGCCACCTGTGCACCATCCTTCATTATTGGCCCCCCTCAGGGCCAACATGCTTTAACATTGCCATCATGTCTAATACTCCTTCTAAGTGCCTTTCTTCCAACCACATCACATCCTCTTTAATCATTCCTTTCCTCAACCCACCAAAGCTTGCTCATATACCTACCTCCCCTGCTGCATATAAATAATTCCATTTTTTTCCCTTTTTTACTTGGCTCCATCTCATCCCTAAAGTTAAACCTATCTCATAATTTTCTATTTTCCCCTGTACCCTTAGACTTATTTGTGCTTGGGTTTGCTCTGCTCTATAGTCTGGTTATCAGTTCTAATTATTAATTATCCCTTGATACAGTAACTAATTTCCTCCCTGTAATTTAAATTTCCCCTTGATTTCTGAAAAAGTTAACCATTCAGCTGACTGTACATCTCTTAAATCCTTCACCTCTTTTGCTCCTCCCAGCTTAGCATCTTTCCCTTTAACTCCTTAATGCTGCTCTGCTAGGTCCCTGATGTTTCTCTGCCATTCATCTGTGAACTGCAGTTGACATAATAGCAACCTATGAATCATGTTATTGGTGCCATTCTCTACATTTCTCATTGCCTTTCCATTTCCCACCTTCCAGCCATTCTCACATGCAACCCATTCCAGATTTGCAGTTTCTATACCTCTCATCTTTTGCACATAGTTTTTACTGGTCTCGCATCATGTAAAGGCTAACATGCCCAAACCTCCCACTTTACTCTGAGCCCCAAGTCTCTCCTTTTCAATCCTTCTTATTTTGATTTTCCACACAAATCTGTCATGAATTAATTGCATATCTCTAATAATCTTCCTTAAAAGACTGATTTGTATGTGCTTCCCTAGTTAAAGTACATGTGAAAGTACTGTCTCTATTCTGCCCCCCAGTGTGTCTAATATACCAGACCATATGTCTAACATTTTCCCTTATCATGACTTCAGATCCACCCAATTCTTGTGTCTGATTTCAGAAACTATTTTATACATTTTAAGCAACAAATATGCCTCCACTTGAGTTTTCAAGGAGTGTATTACTTATATCTATCTTGTTAGATCCTGTTCTCATCACAACTGACTCCTAGGGGTGGTAATGAAGCTCTGATTCATGACTGAACCTATTGAATATCTCTAGTATCCCTCAAGCACCTTCTGTCTTCTGCCTTTTCTTGGCATTGTTCTGATTCAGCTAATTGTCCCCCAGTCTCTATACCAGACATTCAATAAGCACTATGAACAAACTAGGAGACAGAGGGCAGTCTTGTTGGGTTTCTCTTCCTAATGCTATTTTTTCCATAAATCTACCACTTATATGTAACCACAACTATGTGTCCTAAAGATAGTTTTCATTCTATTGAGCCACCTACCTTCTCCAATTGCCTTGATCAAAGTTTTTATCATGAATTCTTCTGAGACATATTCAAAGGCCTTCTGAATGTACATTGACACAACTCTTGCTTCCTTAGGGCCTCTATCATTGGCCCTCTCTACAAAATCTAAAAGTGTGTACCAACCTTAATAAAGCCTGCTTGCTCTCTCCCATTAATTTCAGACAATCCTTTTCCAATTTTGCTGTCAAACATCTGCATCCCTTTTTCCAACGTTTAGTAAAGAAGGCTTTAATTTGAAATATTAAACACAAATCCTCTCTCTCTCTTTCTCTCTCTCTCTCTCTCTCTCTTCAGCATCATTAACAGTATTTCCCTTTTTATTGGTTTGTTAATTCTTGTAATATTCCATGTTCCTAACTACAATTTCCATCTTCCCTCTTTCTCAACTCCTTACACTGCTTTCACCCACTGCTTCACTGGAACTAGGTCTCTCTTCTACAATGTCAGCCAAGTCTCCCATCCCAGCAGATTAATACACTGGCCATTGTGACCATCTCTGGTTAGTGGCTGACAAGCTCAAGGCACATCCTACCTATTGATCTTGAAACATACTTCTTGTACCAAAGAGTTTATCTGTTCATTAATGCTGATTTCTCTATACCCTCTGAAATATGGATCATTGCTGCCCTAACTTGACCCATGGAGTTTCTTGCATAGAATAATACAGTGCAACATACATGTGTCCCATGCAGACCTGCATTCATTTACATTGTAAATCCAACTGTTTATCACTCACAAATAGTGATGGATACAATTGTTTTTGATTCGACTAACATCACTATAAAAATGCACACACCATGGTTATTCACTTGATACTAACATTCCATGTATTAATTTAACGCTGTCTGTAAAGAATACAAACTCTACAAACATTTTGATTTCCATATGTAATGTTTACATTTCATGTCACCCTGCACATGTCATATAACATGCCATCCTTTACCCGACAAGGTATGTTTTGGATCCCCTGTACATGGAGACTGTATACTGCCATAGTCCATGTTAGGGTGACATTTATACATCACTGCATTATCTATTCTGCACACAATTTTATTCATAAGGTAGACAATGAAATCATGGAGCCATCTGCAGCAGTCCATTCTCTCAAGCATAGCCATGGACATGCTAGGGTCCTCTCAGGAGAATGTTTTGTAGGTTACTGCCTTTATCTCTGTGTTAATAGCTGTATGAGCATATTCAAATGCCATATTCTTACTTTTAATGTTAGCAGGTAGCCAAACTCAAGTTATGTCCATAGGTTGTTGATAAGCACGTGCCCACAACATCACTATCTCTCTGGTGAATTGAATGTCATATGGTTTTGACACAAATGTCAGGATTTGCATACATGTGCTACTTCATATAATAACTCATAAGGTTGGACAGCACAGAAAAGAGAATAAACAAAGAGAAGAAAGAGAGCAAACTAAGTACAGCGTCACATGACTCATTTAAAATACCACTTTGCTTCTTTAGCCATTAGCATGCCTTTGTTTCTGACATCATTTCTACCTCCACAAGCTAATGTTCACCTCACTAATGCATTTATAAGACCGGTGTCATGAGCTAGTCTTTAAGAATGTTTGTCCTGTCCCTCTCATTGCCACATCTCATCATGACTTTTACTTCTGACCTTCAATTTATTGTCCTTCTCCTCACCTGCCTGAGATCTCAAGTCACTGACTTCTCCCCCTTTTTCTTTCTGACAGTACTAATATTACAAGGAAGATCTCTCACTCTCCCACTGTCTCTGATTAGTTCACCTTAGTCAGGGGTGCACCCCTATTCCTTGTGGTCACTTAGACTATTATATCTATGTTCCTCTCCATAGCCCTGCCTTCTTGCTTCAGGCATGCTAGTATGTTTGCCCTAATTCACTGATTGGCAGTCTTCATTTTTTACTCTACTAACCCTTTCTTCCTGTTGTACCACTCTTGGTTTCCTCCCATCTATGTACTCAGGGCCTGTGCAGCCAATACACATTTCTTCTGTGATCACCATTTAAAGCATTTGAAGCATGTAATGCATTTGCAGATGGATCCCTTCTTTCCTCCAGTCATCCCTGTTTTTTTTCCATTATACTATACCCTTTCATATGAGTATTGTTTCTGCTTCATTCTTAGCCTACAAAACATTTATTTTCCAAGTAACTTTGAGTATTGCAAGATACATTAAAAATGTTGCTGTTCCTTCTTGTCTTAAATGCAGAGCTGCTGTAAGCAAATGTTTTTCATTTTAAATAAATGAGTGGTGCAAAATCATCCACTCCTGTATTTCTACAGCCACCCACCCAAAGCTGAGCACTACAGTCTTGAAAAGCCAGTACTTCATCCTGTAACTATACCACTATTTATTTGTGTCTTATCTGTCAGGATTCCCAGTAAATCTGCTAATCATCTGTGCTGTTTGTTTACTTTGCTTGTCAGTTCCCTCAGATACTTGGCATATTCATTGATCAAAATAATGTACACCTTCTCTCCACTCTGATCTTTCCTTCAGCCTGATAACTGTTCATTTTTCTCTCTGTGTTTTGCATTCTAAATCAAGTTGTTTTCTCTAGCAAAATGAATTAGCAAGCATGGCATTTTTCCCTTATTTTCCTGTCCCATTACATCACTTTCAATACAATTACCTTTTGCTGCATACAGTCAAATGCTTGCTGAAGCTTGTTATCATTTTCTTTCATTTCCTCTACCTTCATTTGCAGGGCCATGAGCACTTGAGACACTTCCTCAACATGCTGCAGACTCTTGTCACTTATTAATTTGCTGTGCTAGTGAAATACATATCGTTCAAATAATAATTTATAATTTGTACATCTATCTCTAATAACTTCATATACATACTTTCACTAGTCATGTATGCACACATTCCTTACTTTACTAACAAATCTTCATTCTTTCTGTCTAATCTCTGACACCCTTTCAAAACTTATTAATAATCATTTTCTCAACAAATCACTGTCTCTTTTTATTTTTTGAATTTGTGTACTTTCTCTACTTCTCTTACTTTTGCTTCCATTTCTCTCTCTCTCTCTCCCTTCATCTCTTCTAATATAAACCAATTAATCTTAATTTTTCTTCAGGCAGACCTACTATTTCTAGGGTTATTCTGTATTATACCATGACCCCCCATTAATATTCCAAAACGTGCACGCTGATTGGCCAGCGTGCACGTTGTAAAACGACTTATACTAATGGAAAAAGGTCCGGTCGCCTGGATTTTTTTCCATTAGTATAAGTCTTTTTTTAAAACACTGTCTCGCTATGTTAAAAGAGTTTAACATAGCGACACAGGTTTAAAAAAAGCAATGGAGATCTCCGTTGCTTTTTTTAAAGCTGTCTTGCTATGTTAAACTCCTTTAACATAGTGACACAGTGTGTAAAAAGCAATGGAGATCCTGCATTCTCCGTTGCTTTTTTTTTAAACCTGTCTCGCTATGTTAAATGGGTTTAACATAGCAAGACAGCTTTAAAATAAGCAACGGAGATCTCCGTTGCTTATTTTAAAGCTGTCTCACTATGTTAAACCCATTTAACATAGCGAAACAGTAAAAAGCAACGGAGATCTTGCTTTCTCCGTTGCTTTTGGCCACAGCTCTGATGTACTGCGTAGGCATGCGCAGTACATCAGAACTGCCGCGGATACCAGGCAGCTGCGGAAGGGCAGCAAAGAGGCATTATACAATGCCATTATTTAAGAAAAGTAATTATTTCTTTTCTTAAATAATGTCATAGTATAATAGCAATAACCCACTTCTGGGTGTGGGTAATGTGGGATTTACCCACGGTTGTCTAAACCCCGCATTACCCACACCCAGGTGTGGGTTATTGCTATATTGTATTATACTTGTAAAAATGCCAACATTTACATCTTTCTTGTATTATATTGTACTTATATTTGCTATATTCTGCTGTTTTGCTTTGTTATATTATGTTGTAGCTCTACAGGCCTCCACTAGAAATGGATAACTGTCCAGTTAGACTTTCCCAGTAAACAAATGTGAATAAAATAGCAAATAAATAAATATGTTCCCTTCCTTTTTACTGAATTAAAGTTTGCACAGAAATTGCTTTCTACACCACATAGAACATTATTTCCTTTTGGTTGAAATTAGCTGTCAGACTTCATGAAAAATATACTTTTAACATCCACCAGGCATGGACTCATTGAGATAGACAGCCATCTTCTACTATGGATCATGGGATCATGTGGCCCCCAGAGTAGCTAAGGAAACTTTTGGTTAAGGAGAATGTCTTTGCTAACCCAGGACATTGGCAAATAGGGGAGTATAAAATCTTGCGAGGATGTACTACATTTCTTGTTAGTTTTGCAACATGTTCCCTGATTTAGTTCTGATGACCAGTGGTGACATTTTGCTTTTAGCTTTCGTTCCAGTAATGAGTAGGAGTCAAGTCTCCAGGGAAGGGAACCCAAACAACTCAATATCTGCTTCATTTTGCACATTCAGATTAGGTGAATCATGGAGGAAATCTTAAGATGCTTCCCACTGAACAATGTATGTCCTAGTCACTCCATTACTAAGGTAAATAAATTGACAATTATAGTGGTTTATTTTTCACATTTTGTTTGCTTTGGTGTTTTGAGGAGTATGAAGGCAACCATTATTGTGAAAAATGAGGTTTTGACAGTGAATGCAGTATTCAGTATCTGTGAAATAGTGTTCAAATGGCATAATCTGTGCTAAAATTGTATGCATATATGATTACAAAAGAAGATTTGCTACATTCCTAAGCAGATGTTATTGTCATCGCAGATAAAAATAGAACACCAAAGGGTTTGATTATTAACTACAAGAGAAGTTGGCATTTTTTACTGCCAGAGTAGTTGAAACAGAGGATAATCCTTGAAGGGATAATTGAGAAATCTATATGTAATTGGAGTAGCTGAGAAGGTGGAAAATGTATACTGTTTGGAGTTTGTTCAAGGTCAATTGAGTGATTGATGTGGTACTTCAGCAGACTGAATAAAACTGGATTGTGCCTAAAGGGTATCAGTTATATTTAGGATTATTAGGTCATGATTTGCAGAATACTGTGAGTCAGTTTCAGTCATGGTTTGTTGAGAAACAAACTTTGTTGTAACTCTGAAGAACTCATAAAATCTGTTTTAAGCCAGAAAAAAGAATAATTTATTAATTATGAAATAATCTATGATCTGGTTTTCTACTGCATCAGTGGCCATTAGAAAAGGGTTCATAGTGTGTGCTCTACCCAGAGTCAAATCCAGCAGTAGGTGACATATGCAGTCATCCTGGACCTGCTTTCTTGAGGGTGGGCCTGCTGGCCAGGGGGCTGCCACAACATTAAATAATTAAAAATAATTAATTTATGGGCACACTTAAGACTGTGTGTGCTTCATAATGTGAATTTAAACATTGCAATCTTCCCACTGCTGCTGCGTCAGGCTTAAACCATATACCTTGATTTTATGACAAAAGAGCCTGAATCCTCTACATCAACTACCAAACTGCACATCAGTGGTGCATTTTCAAGGAATTGTGAGTTTCAGTGCATTTTCAAGGAATTGAGAGTTTCAAGGGAAGAGAAGTTTACTGTTGCTCATGTTAAGTCTGTTTTCAATGTGCAACTGTTTTTTAAGCAAATAGTGATCAGTGTTTCTGCTATGAGAGTTGAAAGTGAAGTCAGTAGCTCAACAGGTAACATAGTTGCCTTTAGTACAGTTACAGAGTGGGTTTAATTCCCATACCTTGTAGGTGTACAGCTGATATAGCAGTACACTTTGAGAGGGGATGGAGGTACTGCACTCCCATGTGTACCCTCCTTTGGATTAAATGCTTAGTAACCCTGTTGTCATTGTGTCAGCTATTCCATATTGCAATATTACCAGCTCACCAATTTTTAATGTAACATAGACATTTTATTTTTCAAGGGCAGCAGGAACTGGATTTATAGATAAAATACTACAATTTAAAGTTGTTTGCCAGAAGCAACCTCTTCATTGCTTACAGATCTCTTTAATTTAGAATTATTCCAATGATTTTTACTTCTGCACAGATTGTACATATTGACTGACATTAGTGAATTTTAATTACTGAAGTCTGAGTGGCCTTCTATGGTTGAAATATTCTGAAATGGGTAGTTTTGTCATTACTGGCTTATACATTTTGTTTCACTGCTTAGTGAAAAAATGTTCAAAACTACAGATTTAAAATACACTCTAACAAGTGATGTTATATTATACAAGGAATATAATTTCATACACTCAGAATGGTGAATCAAATAACACATCCATGTATGCATAGCCCTAAAAATGTGTGCAAGGAGCCTATGGTTATTTTAATAAGGAAACTTAATCTGCCACATGCCAGAGGTATTTTCTTTGAATATGGGTTTCAATGCCTTTTCAGTGAATTTAAGTTTCAAGGGGAGAGAAGTTTGCTGTTAATGCTAAGTCTGTTTTCATTGTAAGACTGTATTGTTTTGTTTAGTAAATGGCTATCTGTGTTTGTGCTATAAATTTAAAATAAAAGTTTTAAATTAAATCCAAATATCTGTAATCATTGTAGAAGAAAATAGTATGCGCACCGACAGATTTAAACAGTAACCGATGAAAAATATCGAAGTAATGGGACACTGGAATGGCTGTGGGATCTGCTGCTAGGGTGGGGGCTACTGTGGGTGCTACCTTCTCCATTACCCTGCTTAGGTCCCCACTTGACCATGATTCAGCTCTGGTTCTACCCCTTGTGAGTAATGAAGTGGTTTTGAATTTTTGCAAAGGTAAGTTTGTGTGATATAATACAAAGTTTTTAGTCAGAAAAGGCATAAGCTGGAGGCGGATGCATTTTTCTATGATTTTGGAGATTGGAGAGAGAAGAGCTGTATGCCAGAAGTTTGAAATGTTAGTGTTAGTTATGGAAAATAAGATAGTCGAAGTTATAGAAGATGTAATTTCTGGCAGCAGTAGCTTGAGAGATATATAGATTAATGAAGTTACAGGTATGGAAGCACAAGATGTTAGGTACGTAGCAGGTAATGTGGTTAAAAGTTCTGTACTAGTACAGATAACCTAGAACAAACAAGAACTATATAAAACGAGTTTTAAACAATAACCTAACAATAAATTTTGTGAAAACTCATTGAATAACCTTTACTTCTGCCCATTCCAGTATGTTAGCAATATAAAAAATATGTATGAAGAAAATAGCAAGGATTGAATCCATGCATGGGTATCACACAAGTGGTCAGTGTATAACTCACACTGCCAAGGACTCTTCAAAATCCTTGCTTAAAGTTTTAATTTGATATAACTGCTATATTATTGGGCTCATGTTATACTGCACAGACCTGACTACTTGTGTCCCTCTTGCAGTAGTTACTATAACAGAGGGATGACACACTTGTCAATAATGTGTTCTCAAAATAGCAGACTGTCATCTTTTGTGACATCAAGATGGCTAGAACCAAAGGGGTTTGTATCCCACCACTACCAACAAAGGATGATGTCATAGCAAGAAAGTACAAACAAGTCTAGTTCAATAATTGATTCACAAAATGAAACCTGGCCCCAAGCGTATAAACAATATATGCACTGCTGTCTTTGGTATGGACTTCCAACATTTACATCTAAATTGTACTACACACAGGCCAATTAGAAATCTGAGTCTTTGGCTAAGCATCCCCACCAGATCTTGTCTGACTGCTATCTCTTTGACCAGTGTCTTCCAGTGTTCCTTTATCCATGGTAATTATAGCATATAACATTTCTGCTACAATAAAAACTGAACAACAGTCATGACACTATCCACCAGCAACAAGAACAACAATCTCAGATTTTAACATTAAGGAAGTAAAAAATACATATCTCTATAAGTAAGTATTGATGTACATCTAGGTAGACAATAATGCTCAAGAAGGTGGAAATTATCAGGGAAATAACAGGCCACCCATGGATGGTGTGAGGCATGACACCATAGGCAGAGGACCTCACCACCACTGGAAAGTTCATTATTTCCTTTGAAACACCCACTTTGGTGGATAATTATTGCATTTAGATAGTGTGCTATTTGTGAAACTGCTTTGTATTTTCTATTAGTACATAATCTTTTTCTAATGTTTTTGATACAAAATAGTTTCTCTGCCTAATGTTTTGAACTTGGTGTAATCTGGGCAAGTATTTTATATTCAAAATATAAGTTGTATAAGTATTAAATGTCAACACACACACATGCATGTACATGCTACACACACATACACACACAAACACATAGACACAGAAATCTGTCCAGCAATTACAGTTACTTTCATAACTTGACTACACATCAAATGTCTCACTGTGATCAAATGAATGCAAATACAAAAATCTGTTCCTCAAAAATGTTTGATTTTTCTGGTAAATCATTGAAGATTGCTGTCAGTCACTGAAGCCAAACATTCTAGTTTCATATAGTATTATTCAGAAAATGCAGATCACTTCATTTAAAGATTGACTCTGGATCACTCTGATTTTATTTTTTCCAAGCATATTGTTAGCTTTATTTATTATTTATTTAACATTTCTTGACCGGGAAAGTCCAACTAGCACAGAGCCTATTTTCAGTGGAGGCACAGGGAGAAATGCTCCAGATACAAATTTGATGAGACGTATGAGTTCATTCTCTCACTCCCTCTTTTTCCCTCTCTCTCACTCTTGGTTACTTGCTTACTCTGTTTTTCTCTGTTCATTCTATATCTGCACACACACACACACACACACACACACACACACACACACACACACACACACACACACATATCACTTTTTTGTTTTCACTCACTAAACAACAAAGCCAGAATTAACAAGTGTAAAAAATGTCTGCCATTTGCATTTTACCAGTCGAGGCCTCTCAGCAGCTTAACATGCTGCCTTGAAGCAATGGACTTTTTTAAGGGGCTATATCTGTACATTGATACATTGCTGAAGAATGTTCATTGTCCAGCACAGTATAAATATACATTTCACCCATTAGCTAAAAAAATATTAAGACTTTACAAAGTTCAATATCACCACATATATAGAAGTAGTAATCTTCTTTCAGCTTTTCCCAGTTAGGGGTCGCCACAGCGGATCATCTGTTCGCTCATGATTGGCAGTAAAGTTTTACTGTGTTGAGTTGCCAGCCCAGCACTCAACCTTACACAGAAGGCATACATATACACACACCTAGGGCCAATTTAGAGTGTCCAATCCACCTACTGCATGTCTTTGGGATGTGGGAGGAAACCGGATCAAACCCACGCGACGACATGCAAACTCCGCACAGAAGGCACCCCAGCCGAGAATCGAACTGGAGAACCTCTTGCTGTGAGGCGACAATGCTAACCGCTGCACTACCGTGGCCACCCAGTAATAGCAGTAGAAATGAAGATCCATTATTAATTAAAGCATACTGTCTCCTTCACATGGTAATTAAAGCATATGATTTTTTTGCAGTAGGCCTGAAAGGACACTTTTTGACTAAATAAAGAGTCATTGTCCAGTTCCAAAGACAATAGTTCAGTAGATCTTGCAAGGAATTTATATAGTTCATATGAACATGATAATTCTAGTGAGTTGCATACTGATGCTATATAAACTATAGTGAAACAACATATGTTGATAATCCAATGTCTCACACTGTGCAAGGACATACCAAAGTCAGTAAAGTCCATTAGGTCCCAGAACACTGCATCCAAAGGAGTTTTACATCTAGTGACTGAATCTACCAGCACTAGGGTAGATTTATAAATACTTTGAACAAGGGGCAGGCAGGTCAGTTATGATAAATATCAACCTGAGAGGCATTACAAGCAGGGCAACACTGACTTGTACAAAAACCCTTCTTAAAACCATGTGTGTGTGTCATATGTCCATCGTACAACCAGATAATTTAAAAAAGCAAAGCAAATTCTTTCTTAAATAATGTCATTGTATAAAAGCAATAATCCACTCCTGTTTCTGGGCAATGCAGGATTAATCAACATTTGCCATAGTTTGATCACCTGTGCTTCTCCCATGTATGTACAATGGTATACTAATTGCAGCATAAGCAGTTGAATTGCATCCTAAATGCTATTTAACAAGCTATAAAGCAACAGTGTAGACTCAGTGCTGGGATTCCCTGCAAATTTCAAAACCTTTTGTAGTACAGCTGTGGAAAGGAGTCTGCACAGAAAGATAGGGGCTGCTGAGGCCTTACTTCATTTGTATTTGCAACAGGCTGAAGTCTATGCTGCTGCTGCTGCTGCCAATAGACCAAGGCCAAGAAAGAGAAGAGTTTTTAGGCTCTGTGTAACATTTCACAACTTACATGATGTAGAAATTGTAGACCACTGCAGAGTGGATAGGAACACACTACAGGAACTCTGCAAACACTGTTGTCCTCAACTCAGAGCCAGAACCAACTGAGGGGAACCCATCCCAGTAGAGCCAAAGGTATGTGTAGCACTCAGAACCTTACTACAGGTACCTTTCAGAGACTAACATGAGACATGCTGGGAGTGTCACAGGTATCAGCATCCAGGATCCTCCATCAGTTCCTGAATGCTATGCTCCAACATGCCAGTAACCACATATATTTTCACTGTACTCCTTGGGAGATGGCCAGAAATATACAGGAGTTCTACCTTGTAGCACACTACCCTGCTGGGTGCTATGGATTGTACACATATAGAAATTAAGGCACCATCAGAGGAACAGGGTAGGCTCTACATAAACAGAAAGGGCTTCCACTCTGTTAACTGTAAAGTTGTGTGTAATGCCAAGGGAATCATCTTGAATATGTGCTGGCAACCCTGGCAAGTTACCCTGACTCACATATCTGGCACACCTCACAAATATACTGGATGCTCGCTAGGGGGGATATTCCACAGGGTCATTTACTGCAGGTTATGCACTGGAAGCATGGCTGATGACACCCATTAAAAATGCACACAAACCCACTGAAGAATGCCAGAATGAAGCACACACTAAGATCAGAAATGTCATAGAGCATATGTTTGGGCTACTGAAGTCACAGTTCCAGTGCCTAGATACATCTGGAGGATCCTGCAGTGTAATCTATGGACTTGTACTGAAATATTCACTGTGTGTGCCATGTTACACAACATTATCCTGAGAAAACAACTTCAGCAGGATCAGCAAGGGAAAGGGCCACACATCCCACCACCAATGCCAAGGTCACTGGTGTCATTCTAAGGGGATCCAATATCTGTCATTTTGCAATGGGATTATTAGGGGGAGAGCAACATTTTGAGCCAAAATCAGGGACAGTTGAGAGGTTTGGATATATCTAATTCTATAAAGTGATTTATTTGCATGTACCTCTCAACCTCTTAATGCAGGAAATCTGGACAAGGGCAAATAAATTGAGGGATCAAACAACCAGTACTAAAATTGCTCTTGTATAAACTTAGTTGATAGAATAACATGTCTTGCTTTAGCATGCATTTTTCTGTACGGTATGAAGTCTGAAACT
Organism: Protopterus annectens; assembly: GCF_019279795.1. Taxonomy (NCBI): domain Eukaryota; kingdom Metazoa; phylum Chordata; order Ceratodontiformes; family Protopteridae; genus Protopterus; species Protopterus annectens. The sequence continues at coordinate 729,852,301 of NC_056745.1, forward strand.
CAATGTCTGTCATTGTTTCTTCCTAAATGATTTGCCAGAAAGCCACAGATTTTATGAGGAACAAACCAAAAATCATCATCATCTTCTTTCGACTGCTCCCGTTAGGGGTCACCACAGTGGATTATCTGTTTCAATTTCTTTCTGTCCTCTGCATCGTGCTCTGTCACACCAACCACCTGCATGTCCTCTCTCACCACATCCATAAAGCTTATCTTAGGCCTTTTTCTTTTCCTGTTATCTGGCAGCTTCATCCTTAGCATCCTTTTCCCAATATACCCAGCATCCCTCCTCAGCACATGTCCAAACCAACGTAATCTTGCCTCTCTGGCTTTGTCTCCAAACCTTCCAACCTGAGCTGACCCTCTAATATACTTATTCCTAATCCTGTCCACCCTCGTCATACCCAGCGCAAAATCTTAACATCTTTAACTCTGCCACATCCAGCTCTTTCTCCTGCCTTTTTGTCAATGCCACTGTCTCCAACCCATTTTACATAGCTGGTCTCACTACCCTCTTGTAGACCTTCCCTTTCACGTTTACTGGTATTCGTCTGTCAAAAATCACTCCTGATACTCTTCTCCACCCACTCCATCCTGCCTGTACTCTCTTCTTCACCTCTCTTCCACACTCACCATTACTCTGAACTATTGATGCCAAGTATTTAAACTCATCCACGTTCACCACCTCTACTCCTTGCATCCTCACAATTCCTCTGTCCTCCCTCTCATTCACACACATATATTCTGTCTTAGTCCTGCTGATCTTCATTCCTCCTCTCTAGAGCATATCTCCACCTCTCCAGGGTCTCCTCCACCTGTTCCCTACTCTCACTACAGATCACAATGTCATCTGCAAACATCATAGTCCACGGGGACTCCTGTCTGATCTCGTCTGTCAACCTGTCCATCACCATTGCAAATAAGAAAAGGCTCAGAGCTGATCCTTGATGTAATCCCACCTCCACCTTAAATGCATCCGTCACTCCCACTGGAGACCTCACCACTGTCACACTACCCTCATACATATCCTGTACCACTCTTACATACTTCTCTGACACTCCTGACTTCCTCATACAGTACCACAACTCCTCTCTAGGCATCCTGTCATATGCTTTCTCTAAGTCTACAAAAACACAATGCAACTCCTTCTGACCTTCTCTGTACTTCTCCATCAACAATCTCAGAGCAAACATCGCATCTGTAGTGCTCTTTCCCATACTGCTGATAACTAATCATCACGTCCTTTCTTAACCTAGCTTCCACTACTCTTTCTCATAACTTCATGCTGTGACTGATCAATGTAATCCCTCTGTAGTTACTACAGCTCTGCACATCACACTTATTCTTAAAAATCGGTACCAAAACACTTTTTCTCCATTCCTCAGGCATCCTCTCACTTTCCAAGATTTCATTAAATAATCTGGCTAAAAACTCCACTGCCATTTCACCTAAACTCCTCCATGCTTCCACAGGTATGTCATCTGGACCAACAGCCTTTCCATTCTTCATCCTCTTCATAGCTATCCTTCCTCCTTTCTAATCCATTGCACTTCATGATTCACTATCCCCATATCATCCTCCCTTCTCTCCCTCTCATTCTCTTCATTCATCAACCCCTCAAAGTACTCTTCTCATCTGCTCAACACACTATCCTCACTTGTGAGTATGTTTCTCTCATAATCTTTTATCACGTTTACCTGCTGCACATCTTTCCTAGCTCAGTCCCACTGTCTAGCCAATTGGTACAGGTCCTTTTCTCCCTCCTTAGTGTCCAACCTTTTCTTACACACTCTTCATATGCCTTATCCTTGGCCTTCGCCACCTCTCTCTTTGCCATGCACCTCATCTCCTTATACTCCTGTCTACATTCTTCATCTCTCTGACAATCCCACTTCTTCTTTGCCAACCTCTTTCTCTGTATACTCTCCTGTACTTCCTCATTCCACCACCATGTCTCCTTGTCGTCCTTCCTCTGTCCAGATGTCATACCAAGCACTTTTCTAGCTGTCACCCTTAGTAGCTCTGCTGTAGTTACCCAGCTATTTGGTAACTCTTCACTGCCACCCAGTGCCTGTCTTAACTCTTCCCTGAACTCCACCTCACAATTACCCTTTTTCAATTTCCACCATTTGATCCTTGGTGCTGCCTTCACACTCCTCCTCCTCCTTTTCTTGATCATCAACGTCATCCTACAAACCACCATCCAATGCTGCCTAACTACACTTTTACTGGTCACTACTTTACAGTCTCCAATCTCCTTCAAAATGGCCCTCCTACATAAGATATAATCCACCTGTGCGCATCTTCCATTACTCTTGTATGTCACCCTATGCTCCTCCCTCTTGTTAAAATACGTATTCACCACAGCCATGTCCATCTTTTTCGCAAAATCCACTACCATCTGACCTTCTGCATTCCTTTGCTTAACACCATACCTACCCATCACTTCCTCATCCCCTCTGTTCCATTCATCAACATGCCCATTGAAATTTGCTCCAATCACCACTCTCTCACCATTGGGTACAGTCATCACCATTTCATCCAACTCACTCCAAAATGTTTCTTTCTCACCATCGCACACTCAACTTGTGGAGCATATGCTCTAACAACATTCATCATTACACCATCAATTTCCAGCTTCATAAACATCATTCTATCTGACACTCTTTTCACCTCCAAAACACTCTTAGTATACTGTTCCTTTAGGATAACTCCTACGCCATTTCTCCTCCCATCCTCGCCATGATAAAACAATTTGAACCCACCTCTGATACCCCTAGCCTTACTCCCCTTCCATCTGGTCTCTTGAACACACAATATACCAACCTTCCTTCTGTCCATCATATCGGCTAGTTCTCTTCCTATACCACTCATACTGCCAACATAGGTTCATAGGTTCATAGGTTGGTACTAGGCTATCAGCCTTAGGGCCTATACAAGCTTAGCCATAACAATTCCCTGGCTATTTCTGCCCACACTATTTACTTTCCTGGACCCCTGTCTAGCAGGGCGACTGACGTGATCCCCGGGGTGAATTTCCTTTCGCCCATCCAATCATCAGGGTTCCTTTTGAAGAGGGCCAAAGAGGCGCTCTGCTTGACATGTATGGGCAGTCTATTCCAGAGTCTGAGGAGTCTCTGGGTCAGGAACCTATCCCTCCAGCATGATTTGTTTATTGTGATGGCAAGGTTTAGATCCCTGGAGCGTGTGGCTCTGAGGGATTGGGTTTCTTTAAGTGTAGCATGTCCAACAGCTCTGGATTTGACATGGCCTTGTATGTTAAGCAGAGATCGCCTCGGAGTAGACGATATGCGACAGAGTATAGATGGAGGTTTTTAAGGTGGTCAGCACAGGACATCTTCTTTAGGCCTGTGATTCTTTTAGTGAGGTATTTCTGCGGCCTTTCCAGTTGTTGCAGATGACTTGAGAGGTACATACCAAATGGGGCGTTGTATTCTATAATGGGTCTAATGAGGGATGAGTACAGTGAGACAATGACCTCCTTTTTTCTGGATGAGAAGCCCTTAGTGATGAGGTGTGCCACACAGAAGGATTTCCTGACTGTTGTGGCGATGTGGTTATTAAAGGTCAGACCACTGTCCACCTGTGTCCCTAAGTCTCTTATCACACTTTCGGTGTTTAGTGTACTGCCACCTATGTGGCAATTCAAGGGTACATGTTTTTTCCCAAAGGGGATAACTATACATTTCTTGGCATTGAGCTTGAGCCCATGGCTCTGGCACCAAGCATCTGTTTCTGTAAGGCCCTTTTGTGGAGTATCCACATCATTTAGGGATTCAGTAATGGCTCCCAGTTTACAGTCATCTGCGGACTTTGTTAGCCAGAGTCCCTTAGTGTTGGCCTGTACTTTAGAGAAGTAGATGCCAAACAAGAGAGGTCCCAGGACTGAACCCTGAGATATTCCACTTGTCACTTCTCTGGAGCTGGATTTGGAGACAGCTACTTTTACAGTGTGGGTTCTGTCAGTAAGCCAGTTGGCAACCCATCGAGTGACGTAGGGATTGCCCAGCTTAGTAAGTTTATCTATGATTCCAGAGTGGGAGATGGTGTCAAAGTTCTGACCCTCACTACCACAGTCCTAGCCTTTCTCCTCTCTTCCTGCCTTCAGCCGTGCCTTCCCCCTGTTCTCCTCCTTTAGCTAACAGTAGCGCAATTTCCGTCAGCACCCTGTTGGCTAATAGTACTGGTGGCGGTCGTTGTTAACCCAGGCCTCAACTGATCTGGTATGTAAATATTTACTGATGTCCGCATGAATGATTTGGTGAAGTTTTAGGCTGGATACCCTTTCTGACACAACCCTCCCCATTTATCCGTGCTTGTGACTGGCACAAATAAATGCACTGGCTTGTGCATCCCCAGTGGCTGGGATAGGAACAAACCAAAAATAAGAAGCAAAAATCTATTCATTCTGTGAAAATCTGGACAGTTGAGAGGTATAGTTCAGGTGGGAGAATTGTGCGGCAGAAATCCTACATGACGGACTTAGCTCCGTAGGTGTGGACAATAAGTACCCCCCCCCCAAAAAAAAAATGAAGATCTAAGAGAAGTGATTGCTTCAGTCTGGCTTCAGCACTTTCATTAGCATTCAGATTCAATCAGTGAAAACATTTAGTAACAAAAAGGTTTGTGCTTGTAGACAGTTGATTTAACTGGTTCCTAATCAAATACATCCAACCAGGAACTGGGAGGGAGAGTATGTAAATATCACCAAATCATTCATGCGGACATCAGTAAATATTTACATACCGGATCAGTTGAGGCCTGGGTTAACAACGACTGCCACCAGTACTATTAGCCAACAGGGTGCTGACAGAAATCAGATAATCAATAAACACCTTCCTGATTGTATTAAATTATATTCTTTGTAAAACACAGTACAGTTTAGAGGGCATTTTAAATTGATTGTTTTGAACATTTTTCCAGTAAACAATGAAACAAAATACATGCACCAATAATGACAAAACTGCCAAATTCAGAACATTTCCATTATAAAAGTCTACTCAAACTTCTACAATCCACCAGTGTCAGTAAATATACACAATCTCTGCAGAAGTAAAAGTCATATAAATAGTTCCACATTAAAGAGATTTGTAACTAATGAAGAGGTTGCTGCTAGCAAACAACTTTATATTTCATTGTTTCATCTACAAATAAAGTGCCTGTTGCCCTTGAGGAATAAATTACCTAGGTTACATTAAAAAATGATAAGCTAATAATATTGCAATAGGGAATGGATGGCAAACTGGTTCATAGTTATTAGGTATCTCCACCAAAGAGGACATTCTCAGGACTGCAGCATCCACCCCTTTAAAAGTACAACACAGTACAGTATCAGCAATGTATTTACATACTGTGGGTGTACAACTGACATCCTTCTGCATCAGAAGCAAGTATTCAACCTGTTTGCTATTAACAGTGCATAAGCAGCACTAAACTTCTCTTCCCCTGAAGCTCTCAGCTCCTTGTAAAATCCACTCAACACTCAACTGTCTCTCTCAACTCTGCAGCACAAGAACTCTGGAAAAAGCCAGAATTTATTGGGGGGAGACAAAAGCCCAAAAACCAGGGACACATTTTAAACATTGCTTGTATAATCTTGGAAAGTTGCTAGAATAAAATGTGTTACCACCACACATTTCACTGCCAAGTCTTAAACCCAGGACCCTATGCACTACAGTCAGAGGAATATACCACTATACCAAATCAGCTGTTTCTTGAAAGACAGGAAGACTGAAACTTAAAAGGCTATCATTTAGTGAATTCAGTTCTTACCATAGCTCTCAACCTTTTAACACAGAACACTTGGACAACGCTAATAATGAGGGATTACAGCCCCCAAAAATAGGCACAAAATTCAAATTACAAATTCAAGTCCAAAACTTGCCCTTGTCAAGACCCAACCAAAGCTTCACAAATACATCTTCAATCTATCCCTCCCCTTTCTACTATTACCCTACTCTGTGCATACTTACTATACTCTATCTACTATTTTGTTGGTTAGATCTCTATGTAAATATGTATATATATATATATATATATATATATATATATATATATATATATATATATATATATATATTCATTACTCTGTATAAATTTTATGCAGCTCTTCCTTGAGCATGCATGCCTTTTTTATTGTGCTTTTAATCTCCTGAAAAACAAGTTCATTGTACTAATCTGATTTAGATATGTTAAATATTTGTATTACTGTAAATTGCTGTCATGTTTGGAGCTTTTCTCCTAGGGTCTCCACTGAAAATGGCCCCTAAACCCAGTTGGACCAACCCGGTTAACAAATGTCTAATAAATAAATAAATAAATATTGATCTTATAAACTTAGAACATTGCTAGAATAAAAGGTTTTGTGTTACCATATTTTTTCTGAAGAATATGAAGTCTGAAATTCAAATGCCTACCATTATTTAGTAAATTCAATCTGTCACTGATTACAAAAATCTAGAAAAACACAGATTTTATAAGGAACAGAACAGAACAAAACAAAAATATGAGGGAAAAATATGGACATTTTTCACAAGTGGTGGTGGGTAGGGAATTCAGGCTCTTGCTACCTGTACCCAAGGTACAGGGCTTGTGCCTGAGTAACTCTAGCCACCAGTTATATTTGACTGGGGCATTATACACACATGCACATACACACATGCACACACACGCACACACACACATCCCTTCCCTTGCAGTGAAAGCCAATTAGTAGCTATCCACATACATTACTGCAAACATTGCAGTCCGATCCCCTTCCAGTGTATGCGGTTACAAACTGCATAGACTTCTGGGCATCTGTGCACTGATGCCTTCTCTTCATAATCCTGACTGGTTAAACAGCAGTCTGGAACTTGCTGAGCATGCATGCGCATTTCAAGTTCCGGGACTCGCAGCTAAGTATTTTATTTTTAAAATTCTTTTCTCAATTTTACAGCTTGCGGAGCTGCAGTCCTGCAGTCCGATAGCATGAGCTGCCCCTGATCTGCACAACAAAAAAACTTGCTAAGTTCCAACTTAAACTCGAGAATCTCTCACTTTTAAATCATGATTAGATAAATCAAAACTCTTTCTGACCCCCCCCAAAAAAAATAAATAATGCTATTCACTTCTAGATCACTCTCTGGCCAAAAAATCTCTAACCTTAACCAAGAATGCCAATATCAAACTGGTGTCAAATACTAAGCTCTTAGGACTCATATTAGATGAAAGCCTAAATTTCAACCTCTTTGTAAAAGAAACATAGGTTCATAGGTTCATAGGTTCATAGGTTGATACTAGGCTATCTGCCCTAGGGCATTTACAAGCCTAGCCAGAGTGTGTTTGGCTTTCACCACCCTTCTTAGATTAGTTGACTGTGCCTCTGTATAGTAGGTCACAGAAGATAGCCCATTTAAGGTTAGTTTACCGTGCCTCTGTCTAGCAGTGACACAGAAGAGATACCATGGGTAAATTTACGATCTCCCATCCAAACGTCAAGATTCTTCTTGAAGAGGGTCATTGAGGGGCTCTGTCTGACATGGACTGGGATTTTGTTCCAGAGTGAGGGGAGCCTCTGGGATATGAATCTGTCCCTCCAGCATGTTCTATTTATTTCTGTGCTGAGGTTTAAGTCACTGGAGCATGTAGTTCTGATGGATTTGGATTTCTTGAGGTGGACCATGTCCATTAATTCTGGGTTGGACATGGCTTTATACGTCAGGCACAGATCGCCTCTGAGTAGGTGGTAAGCAACTGAGTAGAGCTGGTGTTTCTTTAGCCTAACTGCGTAGGGCATCTGTTTGAGTCCCTTGATCCTCTTGGTGAGGTACTTTTGGGGTCTTTCTAGTTGTAGCAGGTGTCGGGTAAGGTACATCCCAAATGGGGCATTGTATTCAATTATGGGCCTGATGAGTGATGAGTAGAGGGGCACAATGACCTCTCTTGATCTAGATGTGAACCCCTTCATGATAAGGTGGGCTATATAGAATGTCTTTCTAACCACTTTGGCAATGTGATTGTCAAAGGAGAGATTGCAATCTACTTGGGTCCCCAAATCCCTAATTACTTCTTCCATACTTAATGGATTACCACCTATGTGGTAATTTGTGGGCACTTTGTTTTTCCCAAAGGGGATGACTTTGCACTTTTTGGCATTTAGCTTTAGGCCATGGCTCTGGCACCAGTTATCCGTTTCTGTGAGACCTTTTTGGAGGATGCTTGTGTCAGACGGCGAGTCGATTATGGCCCCCAGTTTGCAGTCATCTGCAAACTTTGTCAGCCATAGTCCTCCTGTGTTAGCCTGTACCTCAGAGAAATATATACCGAACAAGAGAGGTCCCAGGACTGAGCCTTGTGGGATGCCACTTGTAACTGGTTTAGAATCTGTCATGGCACCTGCAATTCTGACCATGTGGGTTCTATCCCTAAGCCAGTTTGCAACCTATCTTGTGACATAGGGGTTGATATTTAAGCTGGTGAGTTTATTTATGATGCCCGAGTGGGGTATTGTGTCGAAGGCTTTTGCAAGGTCAAGGTAGGCTGTGTGGACTACCTTCCCTTCGTCTATGGCCTTGGTGACTATGTCAAAGAAATTGACCAGGTTCAAGAGGCAAGATCTGCCCTTAACAAAGCTGAATTGGGTAGGATCCAGTGTTTGGAGGTTCCCAATGTCTTTGTTTATGAGTTCCATGATGATACGCTCCATAGCTTTGCAGACCAGGCTAGTTAGACTTATAGGGCGATAGTTTCCGGGGTCCGTTGTGACACCACCTTTATGGAGTGGGACCACTGTTGCTGTACGCCATTCTTTGGGTACATATCCTGTTGTAAGGCTGAGACTGAACAGTGATTTTAAGTGAAGGTTCAGTTCTTCTTGGAGCTCGTGTAAAATGCAGCCCAGGACACCGTCCGGTCCCATTGATGCTGTGTTTTTTGCTTTGGAGAGGGCAGCTGTCACCTGTGCATCTGTGATGTCAGGGAGGCTACACTCTGTTGGGATAGTCATTTGCTCATTTGGGGGGAGGGGGGAGAAGTTTGCACTGAACTTGTCTGCCAGGATGTTGGCAATGTCTGTGGGTTCAGTGTATTTTTTGTCATTTTGCACTAACTCAGAGCATATCTGGGAGTTTCCAGTAAATCAAACCTATCAAAATCTAGGCTCCATTTGTAGAATTGCTCCATACCTACACAGGTCATCATGAACATACACTGCTTCAACCTACCTGCAATTATGCTGCTCCTGTACTTCTCAACCTGCAAGCCTCTGGCACAAAGCTATAACAGAACTGCACAATTTATTTCTAATCTGTATTTCAAAGTCCATCACTATCATGCCCTAAATAAATCTCTTGACTAGAACTTACACACAACCTCACCTCCTCTCAACTGGTAATAACACAAAAATCTCATCTGTAATCCCAAACTATGCTCAGCACTAATATAGTATAGCTATACTCTGCTAATAAATCTCTCTGCTCCACAAATAAACTGCTTCTTCTTGCAACCCCCTCAAACAACCTTGCTTGTGACTCCTTCTACTCCTCATATGTTGCTAGGCTATGGAACAGCCTACCCATACTCCTTATAATGAACAACATGAACAGGGAGTTTAAATTCCACCTTAAGCAGTACCTCTTGGCTTCCTGGTTCTGTCCTTGTTTCACCCCTGACTAACTGTTTCCATACTCCATCTCCAACCTTCTCCATGAATGTTCTATATCCGCATGCTTTCCTACTTAAACCTAGCACTTCTCATCTATACTACCTAACATAGGCTACTATATTTTCTCTTACTACTATATTTTTTCACACTTTTTTAATCCTTCCTCTCTTTTATGCTTCCTAAGGGACCTCACTACACACTCTCCCTATCCCCCCCATAACCCACTACTCCCTGTCTTCTTTTGTGCAGCAATACCTCCTGTCTAGTCAGACTCTTTTGCTCTCTCTCATCTTCCTTTAATCTCCAGTACTCACTTTCAAACATTTCTCTTTTCCAGCACTCATCTACATCTGATCTGTTATTATAATCACCTCCTAAAACTGATGGAAAAGTAGGTAATTTGAAATATAGACCAAAAGAGGAATAAGAAATGCAAAATGAAAGAAGGGGTGCCCTAGGAGTAACAAAAATATGTAGTATAGCAATGGCAGATATTTCCAGACTGAGATTTTGTTCTGAGGTTCATCTTCATTGTGTGTAAATATTATTAATTTTTTTCCCTGAACTATATGGCTTTAACTTGTTTACATTTGACTCATGATACACACAAGCATTTAAATAGAGTAGCTACTGTATTATAGGTAGGGAAGTGTATCACAATAAACAAGATGGGGCATAGTCAATTCCATTACCACATACTACTTAGACTTATGTGTTCATAATGGCATGATTAATACCATGTCAACATTAGGTTAAGGCGTTCTTCAAGTCAGCAGTGAAGCAACGTGTAAAAAATTATAGGATAACTGTGGTCCAGCAGTTAAATAATTATCTACAAGAAAAGAAATTCAGAATTCCAAACAATGAATCTTTTAAGATAATCCATCTGTGAAATTCATTACTAAGGTCTCTCCTGCATTTATCAGAATAACATCATAGTTTTATTTATTTTTTTATTCCTGTGGAAATAAAACAAAAGAAAAAAGGAAGAATACTTTTCCAGTAGGATGTGAATTTTAAGGCTAAGACTGAGACCCTGTAGGATGATCTGATATCAATTCATTGCTTGGGCATGTTCATTTATCTTTCGGTCATGGGGCACAGAATTTGAGTATTCACTGAAACACACTTGCATGAACCGCGGTGGTGGTGCTGCGGTAGTATTGTCACCTCACAGCTAGACGTTGTCCTGTTCGATTCTCAGCTAGAGCGTCTTCTGTGTGAAGACATGCTTGAATGGGCATACCTTCATTGAAAGCTGTGCGTCAGGGCTGGTAACTCAGCACATAAAAATCTACTGCCATTCATTAGTGAACTGGAGTTCCACTGTGGCGACCCCTAACCGGGAAAAGCCGAAAGACACAACAACAACTGAAACACACTTGTATGGAAATACCAGCAATGCATCACGCAACATTCAGTGCATATAATCAGGGCACAGATTATCATTACACATACCACCAAGAAAAAAATGTACTGTAGTGTAGTCACAGTTGAATGTCTTCAATCTTTCAGCTGTGTCAGTCAATCACGTCCGGCGAACGAAGTTAGGAAGTCTTCAATTAATAAAATCCAACTGCAGATGAGTTAAACTCGCTTAACTGGCTGCAACTGTTTGCTTCTCACTCTTTTCCCAGCACATAAAGCCCAGGAAAAGAACGAGAACCAATCAGCACCTTTCAGCCCATTCATGTCACGTATGTGCCTGCGGACATGGCAGTCAGAGTCCATTCCATTTCTATGCGGTTAGAAACTGCATAGACTTCTGGGCATCACACTGATTCATTCACTCATTAATCCGGACTGCTTTTACAGCAGTCTGGAGTGGAGTTATTATTTCATTTAGAGAAACAAAACTTTTTTTTTTAAAACTTGGAACTCGAACTGCACAAAGTGCACATTCTCGCAGATGAGTCAGTTAGAGTAAAGCTGCTGGCTGAGCTTAAGAAAGACAGAGTAAATAAATGAATAAATTATTAATGGTAAAAAGTTATTTTTTCTTTTTTCTTGCATGGGGGGGGGTGCAGTCCTGCAGTGGATGGGACGAGCTGTCCCTGTACAGAAGAACTGAATTGCATGCTTGTTTCCCACCCAAAAGTCTCTTGTATGTTTGGTTCACCTAAACTGCATAAAGATCTACATGACCCCCGAATGAGACCCATTGTAGACGCCTGTGGTTCTGCCATACAACCCATAGCAAAGTACTTAGACACCAGATTAAAGAAGTTTGTATCTGAAGAGAAAAGTATCTGTAGAGACTCATGGGATTTTCTACAAATAATAAATCAATCAGATTATAACGAAGGTGGTTATTTTATTACTATAGATGTGAATGACCTCTATACTGTTATACCCCATGAGATAGGGGTATAATGGTTTTGTGAGTATCTTTTGGAAAAGAATGTACCACAGGTAAAAATTAATAATTTTGAACATCTATTAAGTATTGTTTGCATAACAACTTTATTTTATTTGATGGAGTGTACTATTTGCAAACGGAAGGCATCTCAATGGGTTCAGCTTGTGCTGGCACATATGCTAACATCGTAATGTTACAGTGGGAGAAAAAATATTTATTTAAATCAAATTATTTCTCCCAGTGTATATGTTATACGAGATTTTTGGATGATATTTTTATGTACTGGGAGGGGCCAGGTGAGACTATTACTGAGATTTTAGAATATTTGAATGGGTGTACCCCTTTTCTTAGAATCACACATACAGTTGGAGTTGATGAAATACCATACCTAGATGTGAGGCTAATAAAAGATAGAGTATCTAAGGTGTTTAAAACTGAAATTTATTGAAAACTAACATATTCAAACAGCTTTTTACATTTTAGTAGCTCTCATCCATTTAAGCAAAAAAAAGCTGTATTAAAAGGTCAATATGTAAGGGCTGCACAAATGGTATCTGAGTTTGAAAGTTTCCTAGATGAATGTGATTGCCTGAAAGACATGTTTCAGAAGAGGGATACCCCAATTCACTAATAAATGGCGTGATGTTAGAAGTGGTAAATAAAAGAGAGAGGGGACATTTTAAGCCATTACGAGATCAAAAACAACATGAATAAACAGAAGGGAAATGGCAGGGAGGTCATAACTAGCATAAGTATATAATCACAGACTCAAGAAATAGGTCAAAATACTGAGACATCTGAGGAGAAGAAATTCAATAGTGCATTCATCACAATTTTTAATAAAGTAGTAAGAATGTAGCTGACATCCTATTTAAAAATTGGGTGGTATTAACTAGTAATAGGGACACCAGAAATATAATTGGTGAACTACCTACTATTGTATATATAAAAAAGGCAGAACTATAAAAAATGTTTTAGAAAATACAAATGTGAACCAACAAAATGGCTACATGAAAAAATGTGGGACCTGCAATTATTGTTGTTACATCTATGAGGGTAGTTCATTTAACATCAGCAATACCATAGTGAAGATTACCAGTAAAGGCACATGCACAACAGAGAAAGTAGTATATTGCGCAGTTTGCACAAAATGCCCATGTTTTTATATAGGCAAAACAGAGCGGAAATTAAAAAGTAGAATTTCCGAAGATGTAAGAGATATAAGGAACAAGAAAGAAACAAATGCCTAAGCCAGACATAACATTGAATATCCTGACCATACTTTTAAATTTGGTATTTTGGAGACAATAAAACCAGATATAAGGGGTGGGCCATGGGCATTAATATTAGGAAAACAAGAAGCCATATGGCAATTAAGGATGAATTCCCTGCAATGGCCAGGATTAAATGACAGTTTCTCACTTGCATGTTTTTTTTAAAACTAAAAGCACTGGAAAGATGAAAATTACTGAGAAATGTTTTAAGTGTATTATATTTTAAAAATAAAATTTAAATAGTTGTTTTATGAATGTTTTAGGGAATGTATTGTATTTTAGAGATGAGATAAAGTTTATTTATTGTTTAAGATACATTTTACTAGCAGTGTAGTAAAAAACAGGGAGGGTGTGGTTTTTAGGATTGATTGTATGCCTATTTAGTATTTAAATGAAGTGTGTTTTACTGACTACCTATTTAATATTTAAATGAAGTGTGTTTCACTAACTGAATTACTTTGAAGAAGTTCCTGACTGAGCAGGGATGAACATACCTCTCAACCTGGAAACATCAAAAATCTAGACAAGGCCCATGAAAAATAGGTACAAATCTGTACACTGATTAACATCTAATTTGCATACATAATTACATAACCCCACCTGCTCCAATGGCATTGTGGGATACCAACTTCCAAATGCAAACTGAAGAACAGGCAATCAAAATATGGCACCAGAGTCCCCCTGCACGCAGCCATTCAAATGTCCCATTACCTGGTTATTTCGCCCCATTTACCATAAACACTAATGTATGCATACCGCTTTACTTCTACAATGATTATTTGGACTTTATTTTTACAGCACAACAATGCCCAAACACTAACAAACATCTGTTAAACAAAGCAATACTGTCTCACAATGAAAATAGACTTGGCATTAAAACTTCTCAGCCCTTGAAACTCACATTCATTGAAATAGCATTAAAACCCACACCACATCCAAAGAAAATGCAGCTGGCCAGTGGTGGATAAAGGATTAGCAAAACTTTGGAGTACAGTAAAATGGTTTCTAAAAATATATGTCTGGAATAAGTTACAAAGTAGGAAAGAATCTGCTGGCAGTGCACAGTTACCTTAATTAAAAATGCAGCAGTACATGGGGCAAACAAAACAAACTAAGATGGCAGGACAAATGCAGTTCCATTACACATTAATGTCACATCAAATTAAGCAGGCTGAACGGCATTAGAAAGACTAAACTTAAGTGGCCTCAAGTAATGTGGTGCTACCAACGCTTGCCCAAAGCGGAAGAAACTCATCACAATGCATGCCTGTGCATTAGAAATGTCACTAGTGCATGAACAGACCTTTATCCTGTACAATTATGCAGTGAATATCTACATTAAATATCTCCAAGTAAGCTTTAGAAATAATCCAGCACACAATGCAAATTTGCAGAGCACAGATCACATATGAATAATTAATACTAAGCAGCCATCACTCAACCAGAATGTGCTTTGAATAAGCAAGGAATCCAATTACAAACCTGGGTAACCACCTTTACCAGTTAAAATAAGTATTGTTTTTTTAAATTAAATACTAAGTGCCAATGGCAGACTTGCGTATTCTAAATACTAGCACATCTACAGAACTCCACATCACTGGCACCTCAACATCTTCACTTAAGAATCAGGAACAAAGACAAAAATAGTGATGGACAAATGCCCATAATCAGGGACATTTTGTAATTAACAGAACAAGTTTTATACCAAAATGCACTTTCTGAAGAATAAGCATGTAACTTGAATGTCAGGCTTTGTCGACTGACTGCAATCCTTTGTGATTTACCACAAAGTCAAAAATTGAGAGACAAGACTGAGAAATGTTTTAGCTATACATGAGTTTGTAACAAGTGACACAAACAATCACCTAGCATCATGTTTTTTCATTTCCTTCCTCCCGTATCTAAAACCATCTACTCCGTGTGTACAAACAACTGTGCAGGGCAGGCACGTCACTAAAACATGATCATAATGCTACTTCTGGCTAAATAATAATTCAGCAGTTAGCTGTCACAATGTTTATTCAAATTTCAAACCACATTTCAATCTTTTTGATTTATTGTTTTTTTCTGTTAGTTTCCTTACTATGAAGAAGTTCTTCAGCATCAGCAATAATAGATCCACCTCGCGAGTAATCCGTAGTTCTTCATAACTGCAACCGTTTGTTGCTGTTCCCGCTCGCATTTGAGCAGCCAGACATGCCAGAAATGCGTGAGCTCCTTGAGCTCAATTCCGACAGGCTGGTAGGGGGAGCTGACATCATTGCGCAGGCTGGTAGTCATGAGGGAGCTCACATCATCGCGTACGTGATGACATCAGTTTTAATGCTGCGAAAATTAAAAAACAAAGAAAACAAAAGAAAAAAAATCGGAACTGAAGGAGTGCCACTCAGGAATCGTGGCACTCCTTCATTTGAACCCCAAAGCTCGGTAAGAACCAAGTAATTTGGCACGGTTGAGAGGTATGGGGATGAAAGCTTGTGCATATACTTTGTGTGGAATAAATTGCTTGTACTTTGAATCTACTGGTGATATCATCCTTGTTTTTACTGCATCAGCTGCTCTCCAGCTCCGTGTGTGCCATTTTTTGTTCATTAGTGGTTACTTTGCATTTTTTTCTATGTTGTTGGATATACCAGAACAAATTTTGGATCACCCACTGCCACCCTGTCATATTGTTGGATGATTTTAATGTATATAATTTTTCCAGCAATTAAATTAGGCCAAAACATTGCAATCTGTTTGTGAAAGGGTTTACTTTTGTGCCCTCAAAATCCCTGGATATTGCCAGTACTTTAATGGATCTAAGAATTTACACACGTAAAGTAAATTTGAAAATTATTTTTAATAATTCCCTTTCTGCTTCTTTCGTCCATCCTTTGTCTATATCTAGCACGTACAACCCTCCACTCCACCTTGTTGTTCAATTATTTGAGAACATTTGTGAACTTGACATACATAATTCCAAGTTCTCAAATAGGAACTCTAATGTAAATGAAAAAAAGGTTAATTGATGAAATAAAGGTTTTTGTGCATGCAAGTAGACTTATGAAACCAGACAAGGGGGAGGGGTAGTTCTAATGAACTATGATGATTATAATGAGAAGATATTGTTTATTTTAGAAGGAAAAGTGTACTCAAAAGCTTCTGTAAATGAATGAAATGTGTCATATAACAAATTAAGAAATGAACTACAAGATCTTTTCATTGAAGGATTAATTACTATTGATACACTTAATTACCTATCCCAGAATATCTGTAATATTTGGACTACCAAAATTATACAAGGATCTCACACCACCACCTATGCACCCCATAGTTGATTCTAAAGGTTCTATCACTCACCCCTTGGCAAAATATTTGGACAAGTTAAAAGAACATGTACTCAATGAAACACACATTTGTAAGAACTCAAGGAGTTTTTTTTTAGAAGCAATTGATAAAATACCTTTTAAAGATACCTATATATTTATAACCATTGACATCAAGGATTTATATTCAGTAATACCCCACAATACAGGGTTAGACTGGTTCACAGAATACCTTTATGAGAAAGGTATAACACACTTTGATATTTTGGTTTATGTACACTTGATGGAAATGGTTCTCAAAAACAATTTTATACTTTTTAATAAGGAAATATATTTACAGCAAGAGGGAGTGCACATGGGGCCAGCATGTGGTTGGCTATATGCCAACATTGTGGTAAAACAATGGGAGAAAAAATTCTTGTTCCCGTCAAAGTATTTTGGATATATTAAGTTTTATACCAGGTGTTTGGATGACATGTTTATTTTATGGGATGGACCCAACAAACTTGTTAATGATTTTATTACATATATTGGAACCACTATTGATTTCTTAAAGTTTGCACATACCAGTGATTTTAATATGATTTCTTTCCTTGACATCCTTTTACTCAAGGACTATCATGATAAGAAGTTTGTTTCAAAGATGTTTAGAAAAAATACTTATTACCCACCCTACAAAACAAAATAAGGCTGTTGTTAAAGGCCAATTCGTGCATGCAGCATGTATGGTGTCTTTAATGGATGAATTTCTGAATGAATGTGACATGCTGAAAGAAATGTTTCTAAGAAGAGGTTACCCTCACAAATTTATTATTAACATTATGATTGAGGTTGTCAACAAAAGTGAGAGAGGTTTTTACCTCCCCTTAATTTTTACCTCACCTTCATCCAACATTCATGATACTAGCATAGTGGAAGAAAGCAAAGATTTTAAAACCTCATTTATTACTGTTTTTACTGATGAGAGTTTCATTTTCAAGGATATTTTATTGAAAAACTGGTTGATTCTTAAACATGAAAAGAATATTAGATCTGTGATAGGCTCACAACCTACTATTGTGTATAAAAAAGGAAAGAATTTAAATAACATTTTGAAACTAGGAGCCTGCTCTTTCACCAAAAACCTGGTTCCATGAATAAGTGTGGTAGATGCAACTACTGCAAATTTGTAAACGAAGGTAATATATTTTTTGTCAACAATCTGGAAATTAAGATCAGGCAGAAATATAACTGTTGTTCTGAGAAAGTAGTATATTGTGCTATGTGCACTGTCTGTTCATTTTTCTATGTTGGCAAGACTGACTGGAAGCTGAAGAACCGCATCCACGAACATTTATATGATATTAAAAATACTAAAGACACCAATGCATTAAGTAAGCACATAACGGAGAACAACAATCACAAATTTGTATTCTTCATTATAGACAGTATCAACATTGATGTTAGAGGAGGAGCATGGTCACTATTGTTGGAAAAAAGAGAATTATATTGGCAGCTACACCTAAATGCAGGGATGAATATTAACTGAACTGGAAGTTTTGACTCTGTTTTTTCAGTTAGTGCTTGCTAGATTTTTATTGCCTGTTAGTAATTGCAGGCGGGGGTAGTCTCATTCATTGATATCCTGTCACTGCCTATTTAAGTGGTACATTTTGGAATATTTTCTGTTTAAAACCTCCGCTTTGGCTGGCTAAGATCTAGCTGTATTCAACTGGATGTATAAGAGAATTTAAGTACCTTTTATCTGCACTTTTTTCAAATAATACAACATTTTAATTAATTTATTTGTGTTGCATTGAATATTAACTGAACTGGAAGTTTTGTCTCTGTTTTTTCAGTTAATTCCCCACCCACCCTCCCTGTTTTTGTTTTGGTGTTAATCTTTGTGGCTTTGAAACTGCCTGCCTCTCTTGTAAATTTGTGTTTGGATACTCCTTCTGGGCCCATTTCATTTGCTCACTCAACTGAGTGCAATGAGATCATATTCTGATTTCAGGCACTCCTACTGTGTACAAAGAGATCATCTGGGAAAGAAAAAATAAACATTTTTAAACTTGTCTCCTGCCTTTCCTGTAAGTGGTCTAGACTGTTTGTAGGCTTCTGAGCCCCCAAGCCTTTCTGTGTTGGAGGGAAGCCTTCTAGCTTAATTTTGTTTCTTAGAACTAGCCAGTTTTCTAGTTTCAGCACTCAAATCTGTTTCTTTGAACTCAGCACTTGTTTAGAACTCGTTGTAAGCATTAAATAAGCTGCAAATTACTACAGCACTCAACTTTCCTCACTTGTCTAGAGAAAAGCAATTTTTAGTACTTAATAAATAAGCACCTATCCAGGCATGTCAAAGGGTCAGCTCTCGGTGATTTCTCCTGACAACCTGATGAATCTTGGCATCTTGGGGCAATGCAGCAATTGCCTCATGTACACAGACAACCCTCTCCTCCTACCACCCAACACTACGACCTGTGAGAGATGTACTTATATAGCCAAATTGGAAGCAAAGCTCTCTTCACCCAAGACTGGACTAGACAGTCAAGCGGAGAAGTGCACCACACCACACTCATCACATAGTCCCTCAAAACCTACACCACCAAAACACACACATAGAAACACAAAACACACACCTACATTCGTGGAGGCTCTCAATAAAAACCTGCCCAAGCATCAGGGACCTCCAAAGCAGAAACGCAAGCAAACTCCACCCCTAACATAACCCAACTGACACATAGCCCACAAACTCAGTGTGCCACTCAACCACAGTCCATAAGGCATAACAACGTACCTAACACTCTAGTCATAGGTGACTCTATAGTCAGGCACACTGACGTTCCACTCACCAGGCTAAACAAGGAGAAAGTTACTGACAGCTGCCTGTCAGGCGCCAGGATCACCACATAATGCATGCACTCAAGTCACTCCACAACAAGTACAAATATGACACTGTCATTGTCCAAGTTGGTGTGAATGACCTGAGATGTACCTCCCTGGACTACATGAAAAGAGACATGGAGGAGCTCTCTGATCTTGTAGCCCAGGCAGGTATGACCCTAGCCCTGAGTAGCATCCTGCCATCACTCAGAATGATACCACAGTACAAGAACAAAATGATTGACTTCAACAATTGGCTAAACTTCTGGTGTCATTCTAAGGGGATCCAGTATTTGTCTGCCTGGGACAACATGATTGACAGACCACGATGCTTTGCCAGAGATGGCCTGCACCTGTTGCCCTTGGGATTCCAGATAGTGGTTAAGGCTCTTGCCTCCCCTATAGTGCCTTTTTTAGGCAAGGTTCAAATGACAAATTCACCACAGTAACAGGTACAAGCAAGCAAAATCTGAGGGTAATGCTACTCAATGCTAGAAGTCTAAAACTCAAAATGCACTCACTCGAGGCACTCCTTTAAATGGAGAACATTGACATCTGTGCAGTGATAGAGAGCTGGTTCAAAGCTCCAGAGAGCACCCCTGCATTACCAGGCTATAATTCATGCCACACCTTTCGGCCACCTAACCCGGAACGAAGCATTAAAGGTGGAGGCATGTCCATATTCATCAAGTATATCCACACCTCCAGACTAGTTGCAGAGCATAATGCATCCGAGTGGTGGTACGGTGGTAGCGTTGTTACCTCACAGCAAGAGGTTCTCCCGTTCGATTCTCGGTGTGGCTTGGGAGTGCCTTCTGTGTGGAGTCTGCATGTCCTCCCTGCGGTTGGGTAGTGTTCGAAAGACATGCGTGTGTAAATGAGCATGCCTTCGCTGAAGTTTGGGCGTCAAGCTGGCACCTTGGCATTTTGTAAAAATCTGCTGCCAATCATTAGCGGACCGGAGTTCCGCTGTGGTGACCCCTTACCGGGAAAAAGCCAAAAGACAAACAAAAACAACTAACTCTGGGCAAGACCGCAATCCAAATTGTAGCTTGCTACAACCCCCCCCCCCACCATGCCCCAGGATTCCCACTTCTCATTTCTTGATACACTGGAAAGTATTAGGGTACAGCCCAACACCCTAATAATGGGCGATTTCAACTACCCCACCATTAACTGAGAAAACTACTCATGTACCAACTCTTTTGCTCAACGTTTTCTGGAATTCATAAATTCCAATGCCTTGGATCAACTTATTCACATCCCCACCAGGGGCAGCAATATCCTAGACCTGGTCATTACTAACATGGGCAACTGGTATTCCACACCAGAGGTCAATTCCTCATTGGTCAGATCCGACCACAAGCTAATCACCCTAGACATCCACATCCCACCCCCAATTAGAGAAACCACCATAAAAATTCTCCAAAGCTAACTTCACACTTCTTAAGACAGAAGTGTCAAACTTCATGACACCCATGCAGACAGACAATAGAGGTATGACTGCTGAATCCTACACAAATGCACTTTATAAGCACTTACTCGAGTAAATGGATCATGCTATCCCTAATAGAACCACGATGCTATCCTCTGAAAAAAGGAAGCCAATCTGGTGGTCCTCTGCCATAAACAAACTCTACAACAGAAGAAAGAAACTGTTGCAAAAAAGAGTAAAATTCCATGACTGGAGGAACTCCCTGGTCAACCTCAGTAAGAAGCTGAGATCCCTCATAAAATCCTCCAAAGCTAGTTACAAAAACAAAATTGTCACTGACTCTAAAGACAACCACAAAGAATTCTATAGCTATGTCAAGAATCTCAATGGCAACACTCAGATCTGCTCTGAGTTACAGCACAATGGCACTAAATATACAGAACCAACTGATATTGCCAACATCCTGGCAGATAGGTTCAGTGCTAACTTTACCCCCATCTCACCCACTAGAGGGCCCATCTCTATACTGGAAGAATGCAAAGTTCCTGTAATCTCAGCTGCACTAGTAAAAAACACATTCTCCAAAACCAAGAACACAGCATACATGGGACCTGACAATATCCCAGGCTGCGTTCTACATGAACTACAGAATGAACTGGCACCCTACCTAAGTACCATGTTTAATCATAGCCTCACCTCAGGCTTTGTGCCCACTGAATGGTGCACCATGATGATTATCCCACTCCACAAAGGGGGAGCTACAACGGACGCTGGGAACTACCACCCCATTAGCCTGACGAGCCTGGTCTGCAAGGCCATGGAACGTATCATCATGGAACTCATAAACAAAGACATTAGTAATCTCCAAACTCTGGACCCTATCCAGTTCAGATTTGTAAAATGCAGATCGTGTCTCCTAAACCTGATTGACTTCTTTGAAGCAGTCACCAAAGCCATAGATGAGGGTAAGGTGGTTCACACAGCTTATCTAGATCTCGCCAAGGCTTTCAACACCATCCCCCACTCTGGAATTATACATAAGCTCACTAAACTAGGTATAAATTCCTATGTCACAAGATGGGTTGCCAACTGGATCACGGACAGAACCACACTGTGAAAGTAGTAGACTCCAAATCCGACTTCAGACCAGTGACAAGTGGAGTACCACGGGGTTCAGTCCTGCGTCCTCTCCTGTTTGGTATCTACTTGTCTGAAATACAGGCTAACACAGAAGGTCTTTGGCTAACAAAGTTTGCAGATGACTGCAAACTAGGAGTCATGATCGAAACTCCTAACGATGTGGATACACTACAAAAGGGCCTCACTGAGACAGATGCCTGATGTCAAAGCCATGGCCTGAAGCTCAATGCCAGAAAGTGTATTGTCATCCCCTTTGGTAAAAACTCTGTACCCATGAACTACCACATAGCTGGTAGTCTACTTAATGCTGAAAATGTGATAAGAGACCTTGGGACACAAGTGGACAGTAGTCTCTCCTTTGATAATCACATCACCACAGTGGTCAGGAAATCCTTCTACATGGCTCACCTCATCACAAAAGGTTTCTCATCCAGAAAAAAAAGAGGTCATTGTTCCCCTCTACTCCTCACTCATTAGACCCATTATAGAGTACAATGCCCCTTTTGGTATGTACCTCACAAGACATCTACAGCAACTGGAAAGGCCACAGAAATACCTCACAAAGAGGAATACTGGCCTCAAACAGATGCCCTACGCAGACTGTCTCAAAAAACTCCAGCTTTACTCCGTCACATATCGCCTACTCAGAGGCGATCTCTGCCTAACATACAAAGCTATGTCAAACCCAGAGCTTTTGGTCATGCTCCACTTAAAGAAATCCCAATCCCTCTGAGCTACACGCTCTAGGTACCTAAACCTTGTCACCACAATAAACAGAACATGCTGGAGGGATAGATTCCTGTCCCAGAGACTTCCTATACTCTGGAACAGACTATCTATCTATGTCAAACAGAGCTCCTCATTAGCACTCTTCAAGAAAAATCTTGATGATTGGATGGGAAATAGGAAATTCACCTCAGGGATCACTTCTGTGGCTCTGCTCGACAGGGGCACAGGAAAATAATTTTCTTGGGTGGCGAAAGCCAGGGTACATTTTTGGCTAGGCTTATATAGGCCCTAGGGCCAATAGCCTAGCACCTATTTATGAACCTATGAACTGGCCAGGCTTAAATAAAAATATTTCAATCAGCTCTTTACTGAAATTAAAGGCATTGGAGAGATAATATGACCTCCCAAATAATTACAGTTTAATATACCATGTTACACACACAGATATCATATTGTTATTTTACATGGTTTCAAATGTTTTTTTATTCTATTTATTACATACCATCAGTCTTTTTATAAATTTGTAATTTCAATTTTTATATTTAATGCATTTAACTTGCATTTATACTGCACTGGGGGTTTTGTGTCTTGCACTTTGTTGCTATATTTAGGATTTAATTTTATCTTATTTTATTTATTTTATTTATCTCATGAATATTTAATGTAAACTCATTTATCTGCCCTAATTAACTTTGAATTATGTCACTTCCTGTTTGGTATATATAAAATGCTTTCACTGCTGTATGATGAAGTTTAGATTATCTAGATGAAAGTGCTTATCCATTTTTTTTCCTGGATTTATGCACTGATTCTATTAAAGTGGTTTTGTGATTTATACTACTGAGTCATCCATTTTGGGTGAGTAGGTCCAATCCAGCTGCTTCACTTTGGCTACTTTTGTTTTTTGGACTAGTTTGTGCTTCTGTTTGACTTTACTATTAATTTTATTTTCATAATTAGCTTTGGAGGATTTTATGAGGGATCTCAGCTTCTTACTGGTAAGGAAGCATCTTGCATCCTGGGATTTTCCTATTTTCTTCCTTCTGTTGTATAGTTTGTTTATGGCAGGGGACCACCAGATCAGGTTCATTTTTTTGGAGGAAATCATCTTGGTTCTGTTTGGAATGGCATGATTCATGCACGAGTGGATGTGCTCGTACAGTGCCTTAGTGTAGGATTCAGCAGTCGAACTTTCAGTTCCTGTCTGCATGGGTGTCATGAGGTTTGTCACTTCTGACTTGAATAGCATGAAGTTGGCAAAGGAGAAGTTTTTATGGAGGTTTCCCTACTGGGGGGGTGGGGGTGGGATGTGGACATCAAGGGTGATTAGCTTATTGTCAGACCTGACCAACGAGGGGGTGACCACTGGTATGGAGCATCGATCTCCCATGTTGGTAATGACCAGGTCCAGAATATTTGAGCCCCTGGTGGGACTATGGATTAGTTGATCTAGGGCATTGGAATTTATGAATTCCAAGAACCGTTGGGCAAAGGTGTTGGTTCCCAAGTAGTTTTCCCAATTAATGGCAGGGTAGTTAAAATCACCCAGTATTAGGGTGTTTGGCTGTATCTTAATATTTTCCAGTATGTTTTGAAAGGTGTATTGAGAATCTTGGGGCATGGTGGGGATCTGTACAAGCTACAGTTTGGATTGCAGTCTTACCCAGTGTTAGTTGCACCTGTAGAATTTCAGATGCATTGTGTTGGATAAATAGCTTGGAGGTGTGAATATCCTTGGTGAATATGGACACTCCTCTGCCTTTAGTGCTTCAGTCCTGGTTTGGTGGCCAAAAAGGGGTTCCCTTCAGTAGATCGAACATTCACAATTTTGAACCACATATGGCCGAGACCATATGTTTGAACTTGTAAAAGTTCAATCGGACTGAATGGAGATCTCCGTACAGTGCGGAAAGGGAAGATTTCTCATTTCCACAATGCAATGCAATCTTGAAGTTGGTATATTTAAGTAAGAGGGGTGTGGGGTGTGCAGGGGGTCATAGCCCCCCTGATATAGATGTTTAGTTTTGTGTTTTGTTGTTTTATTTGGTTTACTTCAGTGTTCGAACTTTTACGAGTTCGAACATATGGTCTCGACCATATGTGGTTCAAACTTGTAAAAGTTCGATCTACTGAAGTAGATCTGGCCGAAATGTGTGGTAAGAGTTGTAACCTGGTATTGCAGGGCTGAACTCTGGGGCCTTGAACCAGGTCTCAGTTACTGCACAGATATTGATGTTCTCCATTTTTTGGAGTGCCTCGAGAGAGTACATTTTGAGGTTTAGACTTCTAGCATTGAGTAGCATTACCTTCAGATTTTATATGCTAATATCTGTTACGGTGGTGGTTTTATCCTTTGAGCCTTGCCTAAAAAAGGCGCTATAGGGTTGGCAAGAGCCTTAGCCAGTAACCTGAATCCCAGGGGTGACAGTTGCAGACCATCTTTGGCAAAGCATTGTGGTTTATCAATCATGTTGTCCCAGGCAGACAGATACTGGATCCCCTTTGAATGACACTAGAAACTTAGCCAATTGTTGAAGTCAATCATTTTGTCCTTATACTGTGGTATCATTCTGGGTGAAGGCAGGATGCTACTCAGGGCTAGGATCATGCCTGCCTGGACCCCATGATCTGAGAGCTATTCCATGTCTCTTTTCATGTAGTCCAGGGAGGTACATCTCAAGTCATTCACTCCAACATGGACAATGACAAAGTAGTATTTGTACTTGTTGTGTAGTGACTTGAGTGCATGCATTATGTGGTGGATCCTGGCACCCGACAGGCAGCTGACAGCAATTTTTTCCTTGTTCAACCTGGTGAGTGGGACATGTTCAAAGAGGTCATCGGGGGCATGCATGATGACAACAGTATCATCCTGTGGAACTTGGCCAGGTCAAGGCATTTGACACAAATGAACACTGAGGTATTCAAGCAACACTGTTATATGTGGCCATAAACAACTATATCAGCAACTGGGTTGACCAGTGTATCACATATGTGGCATCTCACGATGTTGAAATGTGTGAAGTGACCTATATCTCAGGTCCATTGTTCAGGTCTGTACATCAAGGCTGTGTGCTAGGCCCTTTCCTGTCCATTATTTAAGTGATGGACATCACAGATGACATACACATCTTGGGTCCAAACAGCTGCCTGAAGGCCTACAGATTGTGGACAATCATTGACTCCAACTGTGATATTAGTATAATACGGACAGTATCAACACACACCAAATATTGCTGCCACAGCCATGACAGCACCTGCAATGACAAGTAAACATGGGGGATTTGTTAAGTCAGGTACACAAACACACAACCCAAGTATAATGTAGACATCCTATAATCAGACCAATAGGTATGTGACTGGTCTCCTGGGATAGATGGTAAGTGGTGCATCCACCACCATGTGGTCACAGGGCTGACTACTGCCTTGAATGTTACACAAGTATTGTGCATGTGAAGGACATGCACAGCATAGGCTATAATACCTCCATGGTTCCCACCAATAACTGTGTACAATGCACCCGTCATCATGTACCTCCCTATATATCTTTCGTTGATGTGTAACTGAAGTGTATCACCTTTGTCACAGTGCACTGTCACACAGCTTATTGGCCATACCTAGGTATTCTTTTTGTGGCATATACATGATTGCCTGATGGATGTGGAACACCAATCAAGTTGTTACACCAGATGGACATGTGCTACCTATTCTGCTGATGCACACACTCCATACAATGGTGTTTCACAGCATTAATGGCATGTATATCATTGTGACAGTATGGACTATTTTTATTTTATTTTACATTTGTTTACCGGGATAGTCTGACTAGACCAGGTCCATTTACAGTGGAGCCCCGGGGAGAAAAGCTCCACATTTACATAACAATCAGACAAAAAAATCAGACAGAAATGTAAAACAGACAAAGAGAATATCAACAATATATGAAGTAATAAAAAAACCTAATGGTTACCAAGGGAAATGTCATGCTAGATATAAAGAAATTAGAGTTGTGGTACTGTAGCATATATACAGTAAGTATACTAGGAAGGAACGTATATGAAGAAGCAAAATAAATGTTATATAATACATGGACATAGCCAGGTGTTAATAAGATTTGATTTAAGTGAATTTTTGAACAGTGTGGTAGTAGATGCAGAAGTGAGAGAAGAGGGGAGGCTATTCCAGGTTCTAAATATGGTGTGGGAGAATAGTGCTTTCCCAGCATTACAGTTACCCCTTGAGATACAGAGTAGTGATTTGTCAACAGAATGGAGAGGGCAATTAGATTTGAGTGAGTGAGAAGTTGACTTGGTGCTGGGGTTTTATCAGGATGTCATAGGCAATCATTAGTTGGTAGTAACTGAGTAGTTGTGGAAGTTCTAGCCATTGTAGGTCACGTAGAGCCTGATAGTGGAAACTTCTGAAAGAGGAGATGTTAACAAACTTGGCAATTTTATTATAGCTTGACTCAAGTTTCTCAAGATTAAGTTTTCTGGTCAGGGTAAGAACTGTTGCTGCGTACATTAGTGTGGACAATAGGTGAGTTTGGGCTAGGGTGATTCGTGCCGTGCCTGATCTAAGAGGAAATATTTGAGTCTGTATAGTGTTCCCATTTTTTGTGTACGTTTTTGATGGTTTGGGAAATATGGACATCAAAGAGGAGGTTTTTGTCAATTTCTACAGCGAGGAGTTTAGTATGGGTTGAAGGAGTGATGGTAGTGCCATTTTTGGAAGTAATGGTAAAGGAAAGAGGGATAGTTTTTGATTTACTTGGCGTGAATAGGTGCAATTTAGTTTTGTTGGAGTTTAGGATGAGTTGGATATCAATAATCCATTTCTCCACAGAGGTAAAGGATTCCTGAGTGAGTTGTTGTAGAGTGGTGAGAGATGAGGCAGTGCAGATTAGAGATGAATCATCTGCATACAGGATGAGTGTGGCATGTTGGGTGGAGGTATACAGACTGTTAGTAAAAACAGAAAAAAGAAGTGGGCCCAGTATTGAGCCTCGTGGCACTCCAATGGCAGTAGGTAGAAAGGTAGATAGTGTACCTTGCCATTGGACAGATTGCTGCCTGTCCGATAGATAGTTCTTGAACCAGGCCACAGTAGAGGGGGCAAAGGATAGGGAGACTAGAGTATCTAGTAGTAAGGAGTGTGAGACGATATCAAAAGCTTTGGAGAGATCTAAGAATATAGCAGTTACAAAGTTATTGTCATTTCTGTGTTGGTTGACCAAATTAGTAAAAGAGAGAAGGGCAGTAGTTGTACTATGGTATGCCAGAATCCGTGTTGTGTGGTGGAAAGAAGTTTTTGTGTGTTCAGGAATTGCATAACCTGAGAATGAGTAAATTTCTCAAGTAGCTTAGATAAAGGAGGAACTATGGCAATTGGGTAGTCATTTGAGAAGTCGAAAGAGTTGCCACCTTTATGAAGTGGAATGATATATGAAACTTTCCATAGATGAGGGATATAGGCTTCCTGTATTGAGCGGTTGATAAGGATAGAGACAGGATAAGATAAGGGTTCAGTGGCTAGTTTTAGGAAGATGGCAGGTATACTATCAGCTGCAATGGTGGTAGGTTTTAATTTTAGGAGAAGTTTTTTAATTGTAGAGGTGGAAACAGGAGAGAGGGCAAAGGAAGGAATGTTATCTGGACATTTGGTTGGGTACACTTCTGGGTGTTTTTAGATAGTTGGGTAGATAATGTCAGAATAGATTTGGTGAAATGGTGATTAAATAAGGAGACTATGTTCTTGCTATTATCGGTGGAGCTAGGAGCTGGAGAGGTGGTTTTGCCTGGTTTTAGTAGGGAGTTGATAGTCTGCCAAACTTTTTGAGGATTTTTTTGAGCATTTTCTTTGGGCACCAAGGAAATAATTTTGTTTATCAAGTTTGGTTTGGATGACTATGATATATATATATATATATATATATATATATATATATATATATATATATATATATATATATATATACATATGCTATGCACACCAGTCAACTAGCCTGTATTGCTCAAACTGTAGCATACAGGTATAGCAGTGTCCCTCCTAATATCTCCAGCAGATGTTACAGTGTCAGAACAGTGTGCGTGGCTATTCTAATAGAGTGTGAATGTATCATAATAGTTGTTCAAGTGTGTGTGTGTGTGTGTGTGTGTGTGTGTGTGTGTGTGTGTGTGTGTGTGTGTGTGTGTGTGTGTGTGTCTAGATTCATCTCTTATCACTCTAAAGTACATATGCTATGTCAGAGGCACTGGATTACTGGTGGTGTTATTCTGATATTATCCATGCGTTTGCTTGGTTCTTGGAATGTTTTCCATGAGCTTTTACCTGTACCGACATTTCTAGAGACCTCTGCTGAGAGTACACTCATATTCAGGCATATCAGTTTGCATAGCTTCACAATATGCACTCTACCCCATTTGTATGTCAGATCACCGATAAATGTCCTCTGCATTATTCATGTAAGGATGATTATCTCACACATACATTCTCCCCATTGTTATGTCACCTTGTGTGTGACAGTCCCATAAAACACATTTTCACTGTACAGTCCCTACTGTACCATATAGATGGGTGAATGGTGTTGCTGCTACAACCATCTTCCATTGAGATGCCCTCATCTACTAAACATGAAGTTGTTTCACCTGTCTTCTTCCCCTGTGTTCATTCCTGCAATTCATCTCTGTGTCCCTATTCCATACACACACTTCCCCTGAGTGTTCATTTTACATGGCAGTCCATGTCCTGTTACAGATTACTTACATAGCTTTAGTACAGAATGCAAAGAATGGGATATCACAATACTCTGCACTGTAGATACACTGTCCCCGTACTGTGTTTGGACCATACACTTTGCATTCATACCTCTCAATTTCCAGATAATCCCAGGATATCCAATTGTGTTCCTTATGAAATTTGTGGCTTTCTGCCATATCACTGGGATGATCTCAGGACTGATGTAATTCATTATTTCATACATTTGAGTTCATGCCTCTCAACTGTCCTGATTTGTGCAGAATGCCCAGTTTTGTCTCATATTTTTCATCTTTTCCTCATAGCATTTTGGTTTTCTTGCAAATCATTGGCATGTCATTGGTAGGTTTAACAAACACTCCACTCTAGACTGCATCTTAACAAACAGGCCAGCCCTCTATACCTACTCAGGCTGTCTCCCAGATAGTCCTAGTGATCACTTCACAACTTTTACTATCAGAAAAAGAACTGTAAATATTGTATATAGTTAGTCATTTTGCTTCATTTATTAAACAATGTATTAATAATTTATATGATAAATCCTAATGGAAAAGTAATAAAAATCTTTTGAGTAAGAAAAAGAACTAATCCATCCAAACATATTAAATATATACAAATAAGAAACAAAACAAATATGAGCCCCGGCAACCTTATAAATATACTCAAACAATGTAACTGTTCACCATTGAAACAACTTCCCTTACAGGAAGCCATCGAATATTTCAACTCTACCATCCTTACCATATTAAATTCTCTTGCCCCCAACAGATTTATACTTGATAAATCTAACTCTGCACCTTTGTTAACTAAGGAAACCCAATCCCTTCTTAAATCTAGAGATAAGGCCTCAGCAACGAGGAATAAAACCAAGTCACAGATCACTCTACAAACGTATTGCAAACTTCAAAATAAAGCAAAGAAACAAATTAAACAGGATAAAATAAATTACTACTCTGAAATTCAAACTAAGCACCATAATAATCCTCAAAAATTCTGGACAGCTATAAATAATATACTTCTTCCAGGCAAAGTCAGCACACCCCTTCCTACCACTACTAATACCTCAGACAATATTGCTACACAGTTTAATAAATATTTTACTGAAACCATCTTAGCATTGTCAACAAACAATCCCCCTCAACCAACAAAACTCCCACTATCCCACCCAATATTAACTCAACCTTCTCCCTGCAACAGGTATCCACTGACACAATAAAAAAACTTCTGCAAAAACTAAACCCTACTACACTAGCAGCAGACAACTTACCTGGTGAGTATCTAAAGATAGCAACAGCTGGAATAGCCTATCCTTATATCAATACTAATCAATAGGTCCATAGCAGAACAGCAGATCCCTCCCATTTGGAAAACCTCTTACATTATACCCCTGCATAAAGGTGGCTCTTCAACAGATTTCTCTATCGCCCAATTGCAATATTATCACCGCTGTCTAAAATTCTTGAAAGGATCATTCATATGCAAGTTACCAAATACCTGCAAACCAACAAACTTCTAACTAACACTCAACTCTTTAGATCATTTGCGATCACAAAGGAAGAATATCTTACCCCTGCATCACACACTTCTGAAAATACATCAGTATAAGCAGTGTCCACAAAGCCAAAATTCTTCAAGGAAATAAGTCCAAGTTAGCCAGTATTACACCACAGAAAATGAAATTTATTAAGCACTTTCGTCTCGGTCAATACCGAGACTTCATCAGGTAGACCATACCATAGCAGATCAACAGTTCTAACGTCATTTACTAACACTGTCAACTATCACAGGAACATTAACAACTATGTATCCTCTATCTTCCTTGACCTACCAAAAGCCTTTGATATGGTTTCTCATTCTAAACTTCTAAATGTCCTCTCTGATTTAAATGTTTGAAACTCTACTCTTGCTTGGTTCCAAGATTACCTTACTGGATGTCAACAAGCAGTTTCTTGGCAACAGACCCTATCACCCCTTTTACCAGTAACCCTAGGTGTCCCTCAAGGCTCCATCTTAGGCCCACTTCTATTCTCAGTATTTACAAACAGCGTTCATTTGTCAATCTCACAAGCCTCACTTATCCAATATGCAGATGACTCAACAGTGATATGTGCCTCTCCCTCACTTCAGGGACTTCAGAATCTAACACAAGAATCCTTTCTGGCAGTCAAATCTTGGCTCACAAATTCTCATTTAATATTAAACTTAAAAAAAAAACTTATGATTTTCCATCCAACTAAATTTGTCTCTCCCATTAACACATTTAACATTTTTTCACAAAATAACACAATCATCTCACCATCCCCACACACCAAACTACTAGGTGTTGAAATTGACCACAAACTTAAATTTGACATTTACATTTCCCAAACTGTGAAAAAGTGCATAAAAACTTGGAACCTTATTTAGGAATAAACACTATTTTACTACAAATAGTAGGATTGCCATCATTCAAACACATTTACTCTCTACACTGCTATACGCAGCTCCTATACTCACTAACCTACAAAAATCTGAAGTAAAAAAATCTATTCTGTTATAATAAAACAGCCAGATATGCTACAAACTTACCAGCCAGAACCCACCATTGCTTTCCACTCAAGCAACCTAGCTGGTTAGAGCTCCCCCAACTCCTTCACTATATCCAATTAACCATGGCTCATAAAATTCTCTATGAACCAGTGAAAGCACCAGAATTACAATCGTTACTTCAACTCTCTACCTCTAACAGAACCCTATGCTCCTCTAACAAACATCACATAAAAATCAGTGCATCCAAAAATCAAGCTGGAGACTCCCTGCTCTCAAATTATATAGGAAAAATCTGGAATATACTTCCAGATAACACAACTACCATTGCATCCCTATTCCAATTTAAAAATACTCTAAAAGCCCATTTCCTAAACAAATGGCTGTATCCTTGCTTTACTCTGTCTGTCTCATATCCTGTACTTCCTCTGGGTATCCTACAATGTATTTAACTTCACCACCTCTGAGTGCCTATTCCTACTTTTCCTGTCATTCTCTCAGTACTAACTCACTGATGTGGAGATATAATATCTCTGGCTTCTCTATGTGATCACTTTGCTAATAGTTGTAATTATGAGTTTTCACTTGAAGCTATGACATGTTTGTTCCTATTGCATTGTAATTTATTTGGACATTAACCTGCAAATGTATTTTAATTAGCTATTCAATTGTCTTTTAATGTGTAAAAACTATGTTAGCCTAAATTAGTATCTTATCACTTTTGCATACTATGTAATTTAATATTTCTGTATGTTCAGTGCGTACGTTTTGTATACTCTATATTTTTGCTATTTCTGTATGTTCAATTTGGAGCTTTTCTCCCTGGGCCTCTGCTGAAAAAGGACATGTGTTCAGTCGGACTTTCCCAGTAAACAAATGTAAACACAAAAAGAAAAATCTATCAAAGCTAGACTTTCCACTGTGTGATACCTTAAACATCTTGTATCAGAGGCAACATGGGATATATGCAAATTGCCCTTTAAGGATATCAGGTGTTTCAGCTAAATGGCAATTCTGAATGTCCATGACTTTTCTTTTACTTTTACTTTTAAGTCTATTTATGGACAATTTCAGGCCAATAAAGCCAAACCTCTCTAGCTGTGGACATGCATGTTTCTGTCTTCTTATGGCATCATCAGCACAGCATAAGAGGAATGTTTGACTTTTGGAAACACAGGGTTGTCATACCCAACTGATATCCATAAACATAAGGGTGTCTAAAAAATATCCCAACCCACAAACTAAAACATTGAGTAAAAAGGTTACACAGGAAAACTAATTGGTTAAAAAACACAAAAAGAAAAATCTAGCAATGTTAGACTTTCCACTGTGTGAAATGTAACATAAAATAAATAAAATAAATGTCATTGCGGATTGAAGTCAGAAAATAATGGCAGACATTTGAGGTTCAAATTTCATGTTCTTCAGAAAATTCATGCTACTATAAAACCTATTGTTCTATCAACTTTCTAGGTTTGTATGAGCAATATTAGAATCTGTCCCTATTCTTCGGTCTTTGTCACCCCATTATTTATGGCTTTGTCCAGATTTTTGCTCTAAGAGGTTGAGAGGTATGTTTGAGTTTCATTCTATCACATTTGTATGCAACATCTATGTCAAATATGTCCATTATTTTTGGTTAATTGCCTCCACATTAGGTTGGACTTTGTGTAGATGTGTTGAACTAACAGATTGAGAGCTATCTGTGAAGTCCTGGTGATCACTGTGGCATTCCGTGCAAAACTGCAAACCGTAGGTGCTCCTGTTTAAACAGAATTGCTGTCCACATTTGCTTACATAGTTTTCTGGTCAGCAACACTGCTGCCAACTACTGAAACCTCACTTAGACGCTGCACAGAGCATTAATATGGATTGTGTGGTCATGTGCGCTGCTGTTTGCAGAGCACCAGCACACAAACATGTAAATTCTGTGTAGGCTTTAGTGGAGCCTACACAGAGTTTATTGAATCTCAGGGTTAGAAAGCTTTCAGCACTTTATTCAGATGATTTAGAGTCAGAAAATGTAAAACACTGACTTAAAATAACTCAGTGATTTAGTACATCTAAGACTGGTGCATATTACTAACGTAAGACAGAAAACAAGAACATAACAGCCAAATAGAGACAGATGGTTAAAATGAAATTAATATAGATAAAAATGAAATGAGAATTTTAGCATCTTAACCTTCTTGTGAAATTTAACCACTTAGTTGTCTTGTTGCACAGTCTGAATCTAAGATAAACAGATGTAGAAGGCCTAACTAAAAAGTTCTTGAGCCTCAGACAACTACAACTCCACCCATACTGGGAAGCAATCAAAACTTGTGCAACTCAGCCTGGTTCTCAATTTCTCTTACAAAAAAGATAACCACAATTGAATTAAAAAATTATACCACATAAAAGTAATTCCAGTTCTCCTACCCTATCTTACACATAGACACTGTACATTTGTTGTAACCTTTATATTGATATAATTTCTAGTGTCCCTGGCTGTAGACTTTCTCTCAGATTATGTGGCCCAGGCAGATATGTCTCTAGCACTAAGTAGCATTTTACCTTCACCCAGAGTGATCCCACAATACAGACAGAAAATAATGGACTTCAACAATTGGCTTAGATTCTGGTGCCAATCCCAGGGGATTCCAGTATCTGTCAGCCTGGAAAGACATGGTCAAAAAAACATGCTGCTTTGCCAGAGATGGGCTTCACCTATCTCCTCAAAGCTTTCTGATACTGGCAAAGATACTTGCCTCCCCCATAGTGCCTTTCATAGGCAGTGTCAAAACAACAAAATTCCCAATGTAAAGAAATCCATTCGATGAACTCAAGCTTATGCTGCTTAATGTTAGGATCCTGAATAGGAAACTGCGCTCCCTGGAAGCACTCCTCACCTTGGAAGATGCTGACATCTGTGCAACCACTAAGACTTGGTTCTAGGCCACAAAAAGCAGCCCAGCCATACAAGGTTACAATGCCTTCTACACGTTTAGATCTCAAAACAAGACTGAAAGAACCAAAAGTGGAGGTGCATCCATCCTCATCAAATCCAAATATACCTCCCGACTGGTTAAGCAATAAGACTCTCTGAAATTACTCCAGGTCCAAGTAACTACAGGTAAAACACCCTATCACATCCTTACTAGCTACAAGTCCCCCACCATGAGCTAAGAGAAGCATACTGCCTACATGGACTTACTATAATCACTCCCTATACAGCCAAACACTTTGGTCTTGGGAGATTTCAACTATTCTTCCATTGATTGGACAACATACATGAGCACAAGCATGATCACTCTGAGGTTTCTAGACTTTGTTAATTCAAACACTCTGGAACAGTTTGTCTGTACCCTTACAAGGGGCTTAAATGTCCTTGACCTGGTACTCACCAACATGGGGGGTGCTGCTGCAGGTAGACCATACCATAGCAGATCAACAGTTCTAACGTCATTTACTAACACTGTCAACTATCACAGGAACATTAACAACTATGTATCCTCTATCTTCCTTGACCTACCAAAAGCCTTTGATATGGTTTCTCATTCTAAACTTCTAAATGTCCTCTCTGATTTAAATGTTTGAAACTCTACTCTTGCTTGGTTCCAAGATTACCTTACTGGATGTCAACAAGCAGTTTCTTGGCAACAGACCCTATCACCCCTTTTACCAGTAACCCTAGGTGTCCCTCAAGGCTCCATCTTAGGCCCACTTCTATTCTCAGTATTTACAAACAGCGTTCATTTGTCAATCTCACAAGCCTCACTTATCCAATATGCAGATGACTCAACAGTGATATGTGCTTCTCCCTCACTTCAGGGACTTCAGAATCTAACACAAGAATCCTTTCTGGCAGTCAAATCTTGGCTCACAAATTCTCATTTAATATTAAACTTAAAAAAAAAACTTATGATTTTCCATCCAACTAAATTTGTCTCTCCCATTAACACATTTAACATTTTTTCACAAAATAACACAATCATCTCACCATCCCCACACACCAAACTACTAGGTGTTGAAATTGACCACAAACTTAAATTTGACATTTACATTTCCCAAACTGTGAAAAAAGTGCATAAAAAACTTGGAACCTTATTTAGGAATAAACACTATTTTACTACAAATAGTAGGATTGCCATCATTCAAACACATTTACTCTCTACACTGCTATACGCAGCTCCTATACTCACTAACCTACAAAAATCTGAAGTAAAAAAAAATCTATTCTGTTATAATAAAACAGCCAGATATGCTACAAACTTACCAGCCAGAACCCACCATTGCTTTCCACTCAAGCAACCTAGCTGGTTAGAGCTCCCCCAACTCCTTCACTATATCCAATTAACCATGGCTCATAAAATTCTCTATGAACCAGTGAAAGCACCAGAATTACAATCGTTACTTCAACTCTCTACCTCTAACAGAACCCTATGCTCCTCTAACAAACATCACATAAAAATCAGTGCATCCAAAAATCAAGCTGGAGACTCCCTGCTCTCAAATTATATAGGAAAAATCTGGAATATACTTCCAGATAACACAACTACCATTGTATCCCTATTCCAATTTAAAAAATACTCTAAAAGCCCATTTCCTAAACAAATGGCTGTATCCTTGCTTTACTCTGTCTGTCTCATATCCTGTACTTCCTCTGGGTATCCTACAATGTATTTAACTTCACCACCTCTGAGTGCCTATTCCTACTTTTCCTGTCATTCTCTCAGTACTAACTCACTGATGTGGAGATATAATATCTCTGGCTTCTCTATGTGATCACTTTGCTAATAGTTGTAATTATGAGTTTTCACTTGAAGCTATGACATGTTTGTTCCTATTGCATTGTAATTTATTTGGACATTAACCTGCAAATGTATTTTAATTAGCTATTCAATTGTCTTTTAATGTGTAAAACTATGTTAGCCTAAATTAGTATCTTATCACTTTTGCATACTATGTAATTTAATATTTCTGTATGTTCAGTGCGTACGTTTTGTATACTCTATATTTTTGCTATTTCTGTATGTTCAATTTGGAGCTTTTCTCCTGGGCCTCTGCTGAAAAAGGACATGTGTTCAGTCGGACTTTCCCAGTAAACAAATGTAAACACAAAAAGAAAAATCTATCAAAGCTAGACTTTCCACTGTGTGATACCTTAAACATCTTGTATCAGAGGCAACATGGGATATATGCAAATTGCCCTTTAAGGATATCAGGTGTTTCAGCTAAATGGCAATTCTGAATGTCCATGACTTTTCTTTTACTTTTACTTTTAAGTCTATTTATGGACAATTTCAGGCCAATAAAGCCAAACCTCTCTAGCTGTGGACATGCATGTTTCTGTCTTCTTATGGCATCATCAGCACAGCATAAGAGGAATGTTTGACTTTTGGAAACACAGGGTTGTCATACCCAACTGATATCCATAAACATAAGGGTGTCTAAAAAATATCCCAACCCACAAACTAAAACATTGAGTAAAAAGGTTACACAGGAAAACTAATTGGTTAAAAAACACAAAAAGAAAAATCTAGCAATGTTAGACTTTCCACTGTGTGAAATGTAACATAAAATAAATAAAATAAATGTCATTGCGGATTGAAGTCAGAAAATAATGGCAGACATTTGAGGTTCAAATTTCATGTTCTTCAGAAAATTCATGCTACTATAAAACCTATTGTTCTATCAACTTTCTAGGTTTGTATGAGCAATATTAGAATCTGTCCCTATTCTTCGGTCTTTGTCACCCCATTATTTATGGCTTTGTCCAGATTTTTGCTCTAAGAGGTTGAGAGGTATGTTTGAGTTTCATTCTATCACATTTGTATGCAACATCTATGTCAAATATGTCCATTATTTTTTTGGTTAATTGCCTCCACATTAGGTTGGACTTTGTGTAGATGTGTTGAACTAACAGATTGAGAGCTATCTGTGAAGTCCTGGTGATCACTGTGGCATTCCGTGCAAAACTGCAAACCGTAGGTGCTCCTGTTTAAACAGAATTGCTGTCCACATTTG
Organism: Protopterus annectens; assembly: GCF_019279795.1. NCBI lineage: Eukaryota > Metazoa > Chordata > Ceratodontiformes > Protopteridae > Protopterus > Protopterus annectens. The sequence continues at coordinate 729,890,362 of NC_056745.1, forward strand.
CTTACATAGTTTTCTGGTCAGCAACACTGCTGCCAACTACGAAACCTCACTTAGACGCTGCACAGAGCATTAATATGGATTGTGTGGTCATGTGCGCTGCTGTTTGCAGAGCACCAGCACACAAACATGTAAATTCTGTGTAGGCTTTGCGTGGAGCCTACACAGAGTTTATTGAATCTCAGGGTTAGAAAGCTTTCAGCACTTTATTCAGATGATTTAGAGTCAGAAAATGTAAAACACTGACTTAAAATAACTCAGTGATTTAGTACATCTAAGACTGGTGCATATTACTAACGTAAGACAGAAAACAAGAACATAACAGCCAAATAGAGACAGATGGTTAAAATGAAATTAATATAGATAAAAATGAAATGAGAATTTTTAGCATCTTAACCTTCTTGTGAAATTTAACCACTTAGTTGTCTTGTTGCACAGTCTGAATCTAAGATAAACAGATGTAGAAGGCCTAACTAAAAAGTTCTTGAGCCTCAGACAACTACAACTCCACCCATACTGGGAAGCAATCAAAACTTGTGCAACTCAGCCTGGTTCTCAATTTCTCTTACAAAAAAGATAACCACAATTGAATTAAAAAATTATACCACATAAAAGTAATTCCAGTTCTCCTACCCTATCTTACACATAGACACTGTACATTTGTTGTAACCTTTATATTGATATAATTTCTAGTGTCCCTGGCTGTAGACTTTCTCTCAGATTATGTGGCCCAGGCAGATATGTCTCTAGCACTAAGTAGCATTTTACCTTCACCCAGAGTGATCCCACAATACAGACAGAAAATGATGGACTTCAACAATTGGCTTAGATTCTGGTGCCAATCCCAGGGGATTCCAGTATCTGTCAGCCTGGAAAGACATGGTCAAAAAAACATGCTGCTTTGCCAGAGATGGGCTTCACCTATCTCCTCAAAGCTTTCTGATACTGGCAAAGATACTTGCCTCCCCCATAGTGCCTTTCATAGGCAGTGTCAAAACAACAAAATTCCCAATGTAAAGAAATCCATTCGATGAACTCAAGCTTATGCTGCTTAATGTTAGGATCCTGAATAGGAAACTGCGCTCCCTGGAAGCACTCCTCACCTTGGAAGATGCTGACATCTGTGCAACCACTAAGACTTGGTTCTAGGCCACAAAAAGCAGCCCAGCCATACAAGGTTACAATGCCTTCTACACGTTTAGATCTCAAAACAAGACTGAAAGAACCAAAAGTGGAGGTGCATCCATCCTCATCAAATCCAAATATACCTCCCGACTGGTTAAGCAATAAGACTCTCTGAAATTACTCCAGGTCCAAGTAACTACAGGTAAAACACCCTATCACATCCTTACTAGCTACAAGTCCCCCACCATGAGCTAAGAGAAGCATACTGCCTACATGGACTTGCTATAATCACTCCCTATACAGCCAAACACTTTGGTCTTGGGAGATTTCAACTATTCTTCCATTGATTGGACAACATACATGAGCACAAGCATGATCACTCTGAGGTTTCTAGACTTTGTTAATTCAAACACTCTGGAACAGTTTGTCTGTACCCTTACAAGGGGCTTAAATGTCCTTGACCTGGTACTCACCAACATGGGGGATGCTGCTGCTATCCCCTGTGAATTGGCATCCCTGGTAAGGTCAGACCTTAGAGCTGTCTCATTTGAAGTAAAGATCAGACCTAACACCCCCACAGGAGCAAAAAAAATTAATACTTCTCCAAAGCAAATTTTATCCTACTAAGCGAAAGTATAAAAAGTTTCAAACCCCCTTTTAAAAGAGCCAACAATGGTTCTTATGTAGAGGAGTACACAAATGCCCTGAACAGACATTTAAACAACTGTACAGACGTAGCTGTACTTGACATGATCAAAACCAGGTCCCCCAGAAGAAACAGGCCACCCTGGTGGACTGCAAGTATAAATAGTTTATATAACAAAAGGAAGAAATGATTATCTAAGAATAAGAGATAACTTACTCAGCTGAGGAAGAATACCGTCAATAGCTTGAACAAGCAAACCAGATATCTTGTAAAAATCTCTAACGCTAAACTAGCATCTCTAGTGAAAGACAATCATAGGTCTTTCTTTAGCTACATCCAAAATCTTAAAGGGAATGCCCAGCTATGTGTCGAACTTATAGTGGATGGTACCACTCACACAAAACCTAAAGAAATTGCCAACCTGATGGTGGACAGATTTGGTGCAAATTTCACCCCCTGTCTCCAGCAGGCATACCCCAAAGCATCCCAGTCACCAGTCCTCCACCTAGGATCTCAAAAGAGCAGGTCATATCCACCCTCTCCAAGGCCAAAAACATGACATCCATAGGACCAGATAACACCCCAGGCTGTGTGCTAAACTATCTAGAAGAAGACCTAGCAGAACCGCTTGGCATACTCTTCAACCATAGCCTGATCACTGGCTTTGTATCACCAGAGTGCAGAGCAACAACAGTAATTCCCTTACACAAAGTGGGTCCGTCAACTGATCCTGGGAACTATAGGCCCATAAACCTAACCAGCCTTATCTGTAAGGCCATGGAAAGAATCATCATGGACCTTATCAACAAGGGCATAGACAATCTCCAAACTTTTGACCCAACCCAGTTTGGCAATGTTAAGGGCAGATCTTGCTTATTAAACCTGGTAGACTTCTTTGAAAATGTCACCAAAGCCCTGGATAAGGAAAAAACAGTACATAATGCCTATCTTGACTTAGCCAAGGCTTTCAACATGATTCCCCACTAAAGTATCTTTGAGAAACTCTCCCAGACATTACTAGATGGGTTCAAACTGGCTCACCAACAGAACGCATACTGCCAAAGTTGGGAATTCCACCTCCACCAGTAGATCAGTTACCACTGGTGTACCACAGGGATCTGCGTTGAGCCGTCTACTATTTGGAATCTACAGTACTTCTCGAACATCCAGGCAAAAGTAGATGGCCTGTAGTTTACTAGGTTCGCAGATGACTGCAACTTAGTTACAATCATTGTGTCCCCCAATGATGTTAACATATTACAAAAGGGGCTAATAGTGATAAATGATTGGTGTCAGACCAATGGGCTAAAACTAAACACAAAAAAGTGCATCATTGACCCCTTTGGAAAAGAAGTAGCTCCTGCAGAGTATACTACAGACAGCACCCACTAAGCTCAAATACACTAGTGAGAGACTTGGGAACACAGGTTGATAGCAATCTAAACTTTGATCAGCATGTGTCCACAATGGTAAGGAAAGCCTTCTACACTGCGCATCTCATAAGGGCATTGCATACAAGACTAAGAATGTTACAGCTCCTCTGTACTCATCCCTCATCAGACTACTAATTGAATACAGTGCTCCTTTTTGCATGCAATTCACTAGACACTAGCAGCAACTAGAGACACCACAGAGGTTTCTAACCAAGAAAATTCAGGGCCTCCAAAAACATGACCTACATGGAAAGACTGAAAGCCCTGTGTCTGTAGTATATATCCTACAGGCTGGCTGAGAGGCATACTGTGCCTAGCCTACAAAGCAATCTCTGACTCTGTCCTAATGGAAATGCTGCATGTCCGAAAATCAAATAGAACAAGAGTCACTCACTCTAGGGATCTCAACCTCTGGAATAAACTCCCACATCATGTGAAGCAGAGCTCCTCAATGACTCTATTTAAATGCAACTTTGACATTTGGATGGGTGACCATAAATTCACCCTGGGGGTGGCACCTGTGTCCCTCATGGACAGGGCATTCGATGCTGATCATAGATTCCCTCTGCTATGGTCATTTAGGGAGCATGGATATTACATGGCTAGGCTTGTTCATAGGTTCATAGGTTCATAGGTTGGTACTAGGCTATCAGCCCTAGGGCCTATACAAGCCTAGCCATAACAATTCCCTGGCTATTTCTTCCCACATTATTTACTTTCCTGGACCCATTAGCCTAGTAACTGCCTATGCCTAGGGCCATTAGCCTAGTAGCTGCCTATGAACCTATTCCTCACATCTAAAAAAAATAAATAATCAGTAAATAATAGTCCTTGTAAGATTATGCAATTTCTTATTTGGCTTACATGCATTATATTTTGCAAAATCTGTATTATCATGCAAAAGATCTTCCCAGTTTTTGATATCTCAGAAACCCTGCAAGAAACCTTGCTCTCTTGACCAATTATTAAAAAGAATCTCACTTGTGTATACATAATCTCCAGGACATGTTAGTATTGTACAAAAGATTAGTTCAAAAAATTCTGCATATAATTCTTAATAGTGTACCCACATAGTTTATTGTGATATCAGAAATATCACCTGTTCCAGCAACCATATATTTGAAATGAATATGTCTTGTTGATATTAGTTTTAGAAATACAGTGAGCATTTCTTTTAACTCCTGATAATGATGATACTGCTGTTTATTCAATGCTTGTTTATTTTTCATGGATTGGACATTATCTGAAATTCACTTTATCTTCTTGTTTTTAATTCTCATATTGTTGTTTATTTTCCCATCTGGTTCTTCATTTAATGCAAACTCATCCAGATTGTATATCCTATCCATGACCTAGTTACTAAATGATTTATATTAGCTTTTTTGTTGCGGTTCCCTTTTTTACCAAGTGATTCACTTCCTTTTTTCAGTTCATTATTTGTTCATTATTTATTCATTGTCTTTCTGCTTTGAATCTTATCTATATCACACCTATGGTTCTATTTTTTTCCACTTTCATCAAGACTACAGGTATAGTTTAATTGTTCTAAAGGCAATATTTGTATTGTCTGTGCTGATCCCCCTTGTATTTTTTTGTTTTTGTAAGTTTATTTTGCACTTTCTGTAGTTCACTGTTTGTAGAATACCCGTCCCATTTTCTTTTACTTTTTTAGTTTTATTATTTCTGTTTATTACCATTTTTCTTCTTTTTTTCCATTTCCTATTATAACAGACTAAAATACACATTACCTATTAGTGTTTGTTAAGACCGCTGAGTCTGTCTTGTATCAAATATCTTTCATTAGGGCACTGCTGTTTATGCTATCATTACTAATTTATTTCAGTCATACTACAGTTATGTCAGTAACCCTACCATTACAGTAGATGTTTGACAAGATCACTTTTCCATATGGGATGTTCCAAAACTTAAGGCCATCTTCCACATACCCTTGCCGATGTACAGCTTAGAACAGTATAAAAGCAGCGGCTGTAGGATGCCAAAATTTCTACTCTTTCCCTGCCAGTTAGGAACAGCATTAATAACATTCACACTCACTTACTCACACACACAGACACACATACATGAATATATATATATATATATATATATATATGTTTGGCGGGGCAATGTACATTTTGTTCACTATTCTATAAAGCTGTCATAGTCTCAGTGTGTGAAAAGCAACCCATAAGCATGCACTGGGCAACAAAAATGTATTATAACACAGGAAGTCAGTAAACAAATTAGAAAATGAATTTATTATTGAATGGTACTTAAAGTGTAATAATAATTACAGCATCTTTCATTGTGCTGCACAGTGTCTTCTGACTTCATAAATTTACTTATGGGTGCCTCAGTTAACTCATTCCCTAGAGTACAGCTTTTTCGAGTGTGTATCTTTAAATCCCACTGGGTGTGGCTTGAGCCTTTAAAAATGAAGTTACCATCTTACAGTTCTAACAAATGCTCATTAACAGAGGTCAAATATCAGTACAATTGTGTTTGCCATCCTGTATGCTTCAAGGTAAAATATTCTGATGCCTTTTATGCAGCATGGTTTTGAAATTATTAATGAAAATAGGAACAAGGAATAGTTGCTGCCTAGAGTCACAGTAGGAGGTAACTGCAGAAACGTCTGGAGCTGCACTCAGCTGTAATAAGTTAAAATCACTGACATAGCTTTCTGTGGAGGAGTCAAATAATAATGTGAATTCTCATTTACAAGCCTATGCACAGAGTGTTTTTAAAATGAGATGCTTAAGATGGATTGAAATGTTTAAGAATGGTCGGCTGTCAAGGGGAATATGTTTTTCAAAGTTCGCTTGCACATTGAAAATCCTAATGTAGAAAGGACATATGAAACTAACCTTTCACTTGCTGCAAAAAAAGTGTAGAAAACTGCCAGATTTTGTATAAGGGTCTATTACACGTGTTCAGTTCACAAGTGCTCTAAAACCAGTATCTCAAAACCATATGAGCTCAAATGCCACCTAGCTCTCACAAGCTGCCACTCCTGCTCACGTCTGAGCATGGCGTAGAAGGCCCACTCTCTCTCACCTCAAATATGAGTTTGAGCAAAATGCTGTAGCTCTATTCTGTCATAGTATCTCTCTCTCTTCCCTCAAATATGAATTTGATCAAGGCCTGGAAGCACCACTCTCTCACCTCAAATATGAGTTTGGCCAAGGTGTGGAAGCTTTCCTCTCTCATCTTACATATGAGTTTGGCCAAGGTGTGGAATCTCCACGCTCTCTCACCTCAGATATGAGTTTGGGTAGGTTGCGGAGCTCTTCTCTCTCTCTGTCTCTGTATCTTCCTCTCTCTATCTCCTCAAGTAAGAGTTGGGCAATGATTGGTGCAAACTACAACTACATGAGCACTTTCAGATGACCAGTGCAGTGTATTGGGGAACATGTGCATTTTTTTCGTTATTCTATAAAAGTGTCATATTCTCACTGTGTCAGAAGCAAAGACAAAGCATATACTGAACCACAAAAAAATGTATTATGCCATAGCAAGTAATTAAACAAATTAAAAATGCATGTATTAAAGTAAAATCCAGTTTCATTTAAATTTAATAATCATTATGGCATCTTTTTTGTGTTGCACAGCATCTTCTGACTTTTCATAAATGTACTCATGTTGCCTCAGTTAAAATCACTGAGACAGTTTTTTGTGGAGGAGTCAAATGATAATGTGAATGCTCATTCACAAGTCTATCCATCAAGTATTTTGAGCAAGATGCTGACAAAGACGTTACATAAAAAGCAGTTGAAAATTATACATTTGAAAAATAATCAACAATACTGTAAGGCATAGAGATATACCAAATATATGTGCTACCACAAGCAGTCAAGATCCAAGTGCTTTACAGCCAGTGTGTCAAAGCAATGGACTAAAATGTCAGCTAGCTAACACAAGGTGCTGCTCCTGCTCAGGTTTGGGTAAGGTGTGGATGCTCTACTCCCTCACCTCAAATATGAATTTGGACAAGGTGTGTTAGCTCCATTCTCTCTTATTCTGCCTTTCTCTCTTTCTATCTGTCCTTCCCCTCAAATATGAGTTTGGGCAAGCTGTGGAAGCTTCAGTCCCTCCTCATGGTTGCTGCACCTTACCCCGGGTAATGCCGTACATCAAGCAAGGTCATGTAGCAGTAATAAGGAGGGGCTGTGATGGGGTGTGAGTGTAGTTTAGGGTATCCTGTAATGATCAGGAGGGTGATTTAGGTTTAGGAAGTAGGAAGGCAGTAATAGGGTTAAGGCTAAGGAGTAGAATAAGAGTTTAGAGTTAGAATGCAGCTAGAGAGTTTTGTGGTTAGGGAGTGGGGAGAGAGTTTAGAGTTAGGGAGTGATTGGGGAGTTTTTTTAGGAAGGGGGAACGATGCTTTAGGTTTAGGGAGTAATCAAGGACTTTATGGTTAAGCAAGGGGAGCAGGGACTTAGCTTTATAGCATGACTAGCATCTTTAAGGTTAAAGAGTGCAACTGGAGTTTAATGTTTAGGGATCACCTGAGGATTTTAGATTTAGTGGGGAGAACTTAAGGAGTGGAGTTTTTGAGTTCGGTAATGATCTAATAATTGAGGTTTAGGGAGTGAGAGGATAGTTTTAGGGCTATGTTTCCAGAATGAAGATTCAGGTTAGGGTTATTAACTGGGTGGTAGCTTTGAGAATAGATTCAGGGCTCTGATATGGCTATACAGTTTGAAAGGATTGGGTTGTGGATGGACTAATTAATTAATTAAGAGCAGGTTAGTGGAAGTTATGGCACTTGTCATTTAGAACAAATGGCAGCAAGGAAGCATGTTGCATTCTACAAGTATGTGAGCACCAGTAGACCTATCATAAAGTGTGTTCTAAACTCTAGCATCTGTATAATATTGTTCTGCAGTTCTTGAGAATTGCATTCTAGTTAGGAAACACACCATGATCTAGTTGTTTCTAAATGACTTCAGCTGTCTTGTACACTCTGTGATGTAGTCAAGAGCTGACTACATGTACTTAAAGTCAATGGAAGCACTCTGTGAATGTGTTTCCACATCCTTTTTGCAGTTTTTATTTTATTTTATTGTATTTATTTATTTATTCTGTGTTTGCCTTTCTAGATATTATTAAGGAATGCTGATGTATATTGTTCAATGTCTTACTGCAAAGCATACTGCAAAATAATCTTTCAGCTTTTGTTCAGTATATCACGTGCTGATCTGCAGAAATGTCAGACATTTTGAAAAGTATATACTGTTGAGTAAGGGGGATATTGATGTATTTCTTATGCCTCTATGTGCAAAGTTGTTAAGGAAATGTATCCTCTGAATTATTGCATTTTCCCACAGTTTACAAAAATAAAGCATGATTTATACAGATATCTTAAAGGCTCACATGTAACAAACATTTAAGCAAGTTAACAAGGGCATATTTATGAAAATTACCCTAATTTACAAGGTCTAGAAACTAAGCATAATATATTAAAATATATTGGACTGCATCACATCATACATATGACATAGATAATGTTTCTCATAGTATGCACCATTCTTACTACAGCTAGACGCACAGACCACTTTACAGACATTTTTTTTAAATAAATAAGATATCATGTGAACTCACATTTCCTACTTTAGATGAAGTAATCTCTTAGCAGCTTGTCACATAAGCAGTCACTAACTAATATATTACTGACTGATGCAATTCTCTTTTTCAGGCTGGATAATTCATTAGGAAAACCTGCACTCTTCTTGCCAGGTAAATTGAATTATTTTGAAATTCAGTACTTTTAGAAACAAGTGTAATAAAAATTAACTGTGACAAAATAAAGAATGCCATGTACAATTACGTGTGCAGTAAATCTAAATGAGCTTATAGTTCTCTGTTCAGATACTACTTACATAGATTTAACACTGCACTTAGTAAACAAACCAGACTCTTGTTTTTTTTTATTTTTCATTTTATTTATTTAGTTGTTTTTGTTTTGTATTTGTTGGTAGAGCCTACTGTCTACTGAAAAAAATGTGACAGTGTTGCATGTTTAAGCTGTTACATATAAATGAACAGAGAGGTGTTCTGGATGCCTACAAAGTATACCTCAGTGACACAAATGTCCACTAGTGTTCTATTCTGTTATTAACTCTTTTGGGTGCAAGCATTACCTAATGTCAGTAAATATGTGAGATAGTTTATAAATTCTCATCTTAACATATTTATGCATTTATTGTTGTCATGATGTTTACTTTAAACTTTTTGAACATTCACATTACAGTTTATAACATCTGCTCACCATTTTAATTAATGGGTCAACTATCGTCTTCTGACTTTTTCTTTTGAATGTGCCTAATTTTTTGTCAAGTGTATTTTTACTTACATTGATGTAAGAATCTTATTTGCTGGATGCTGTTCAACACTTGATCATTTATAACTACAGTGACCAGTCTTTGATGTTATCCTAGTTGACTTTTATTTATCGTATTTTTGGTGGGATCATATTGTTGAATAATAGCTGTGGGTATTTGGGGTTATTGGTTGACACTAGGTACTTCACCCCTACATCATGATATCACCATCTCAACCCTCACACACTCAACTACTACTATATACAATTTGCATCACTTCCCTCACTCTGCTAGCCACTGTTACCAGTTACCAAACACCAATTACCTACACACATTCCTTACAAAGGAACATCCCCCAGTACTCCAACCCCCATACCATATTTACAACTAACCCCATACAACTATCACACCACCATAATTCACCACCTCAGACACAAGCTATGCCTATCAAATAGAAAATCCCACACTACTCTTAATTACACAAAACTCATCTACAAACTAGTCAAACTTTTATGTACACCTAAAAACAGCACTAGTATGCTGCGGTGACATACACCCCAACCCAGGCCCACTCAGTCCAGATAGACCAATCCCAGACCTAAATACAACCCTACTCCAAAGGCCCACAAACTCACTCCTCATCATAAATCTAAATATTAGAAGCATCTTAAATAAGGTCCATGACCTCCATGCCTTAATCTCCTTTTACCATCCAGATATTGTCATTCTGACAGAGACCTGGCTTATGGCCCTAATTCAAGATAATGAAATCACAGCACCAGGCTACAATTTAATCAGAAATGACAGAGTAGGAAAAAGGGATAGAAGAGTAGCAATACTATATAAAACTCACATTATCTTAGAAAAATTAGACATCACAATCCCAGACTTAGATAACACTGAACTCATCCTCACTAAACTGAAACTTAACCCACATAAACATATCAACATTATAGGATGCCAATCCCCCCAGAGAACAATATTACCATCACAGAAAAACTACTAGAATGGATGACCAACACCCTTCCCCAAGAAAACATCCTATTAGGTGACATTAATATTGACTGGGGCAACTGCTCCAGTCTAAACCCTATCTCTCATATCAACCTACATGGACTAACCCAACTAATAACTTCCCCCACCAGAACAGACAAAAGAACCAAACATCAATCTATACTAGACTGGATACTAGTATCTCATCCTTCCCATATATCTCACACTGGTTGCCTGCCAGACACCCTCAGTGACCACCTAGCTACATTTCTAATTAGAAGCAAAACTCCCCAACTGACCCAAGAAACTGTCAGGGAATGTAGGAATAGAAAAACCTTCAACCAACTCAACTTTAATATTGACCTAAAACTATGTAACTGGACCCCCTCCCTAAAAACTTTGGACCGTGATGAAGCGGTACTATACTTCAATTCTACCTAACTAAGCACGCACCTTGGCTAACTTTAAATACTAAAACATTACTCCGAGATAGGAACAAAGCATGGACAAACTATCATAAAAGCAAATCCCAAATAGACAAATAAACATACTGTCAGTTACATAACAAAGTCAAACAACTTATTAAAATAGACAAAATCTCCTACTACCAAAATATGCAGAATAAATATATTAACAACCCAAAAAAGTTCTGGGTTGCTGTCAACACTGTACTGCAACCAGGGAAAACAATCACCCCCCACCCCCAAAATAGTGAACAACCATGACAACATCCCTACTCAGTTCAACAAATTATTCACAAAAACTATCCAAAACCTAGCCAACAACCAGCTAAGCCCCAACAACCCATCAAAAATTAAAATACCCTCTTCATCCAAAACAAATCTCAGTTACCCCATCTTAACCTTCAACCCAGTGCCAACCAAAATCATACAAAAATTACTCCTAAAACTTAGGCCAGCCTCTACAGCCACCAATAATATACCTTCCAAATATCTCCAACTAGCAGCTGAAGCAATATCTACCCTGTCTCCATATTAATAAACAGATATATTTCAGAGTGCAAAGTACCCCATCTTTGGAAAATATCACATATTACAGCACTGTACAAAGGGGGTACCTGTGTAGAACTTAGTAGCTATCAGCCCATAGCTATACTATCCTCCCTATCAAAACTTCTAGAGAAGGTTGTCCACATGCAACTGATGAAATACCTTTTAGAAAACAAATTACTATCCACTCAGCAGCATGGTTTCAGACCCTTTCATAGCGCCACCACTGCACTTACATCATTCACTAATACCATCAATAACCACAGAAACAATGGACTGCTAGTATTTGCAATTCTCTTAGACTTATCTAAAGCCTTTGACATGGTCAACCATGAAAAACTGCTTCATACACTAACCACGCTAAATCTCAGCTTCTCTACCATTTCTTGGTTTAAGAGCTACCTAGATGTTAGGCAACAAGCTGTAAAATGTCTAAATCAGCTCTTTCCATTACTGCCCATCTCCCTAGGGGTACCCCAAGGCTCCATCCTGGGTCCTCTACTCTTCACCCTATTTACTAATCAACTACCCTCCACCATACCCAAAGCCTCAATAGTCCAAAATGCAGATGATACCACCATTATCTGTGCAACCAGCTCTCTTGACCATCTCCTCTCCCTAACAAAAGAATGTTTTTCCCTGGCAGAAACATGGATCACTAACCAAAACCTCATTCTAAACCCATCCAAAACTAAATTACTCCTCTTCAGCCCTCACAGATCTCCACCCTCTTCATTTAACTTTTCAATCTCCTCTCATAACAACACCACCATCACATCCAGCAGTCACACCAAACTGCTAGGCCTTGAAATTGACAACAGCCTTAAATTTGACATTCGTATCTCCCAGACCATAAAAAGAGTCCACAGAAAAATGAGCCTACTTTATTGCAACAAACAATTTCTCACCATTCACTCTAAGGTTACCACAGCCAGGACACAACTCCTATTGACCCTACTTTACGCCTGCCCAATGCTTACCAATCTCTGAAAAACTGAGCTCAGCAAACTAGATAGCTGCTACAATAAAATAGCCAGATTCCCCACAGGATTACCTTCTAGAACCCACCATTGTGAAAGCCTCAAAAACCTCAGCTAGCTAGAACTCCCACTGACCCTTCAAGTCAACCAACTAGCACTTGCTCACAAAGCGCTACATCATCCAGGCAACACACCAGCCCTGCAGCAACTACTCCAGCCTTACACCACTACCAGATCCCTGAGATCAAGTACCCAACACCACCTTAAGGAAACAATCTTTAAAAATGAGGCAGGTAGATTTATAGCCACTTCATCTCTAAAATCTAGAACTCCCTTCCAGCCCACATAATAAATAACAACTCCACCACCCAATTCAAAAAAATTACTCAAAACACACTTCTTGAATCACAGATTATGTACCTGTACTACCCCTGGAAAGTAACTCATATGTCTCTGTTTCCAGCAGCTAGAGTAACAGCTTATCTACTGCTTTTGTAATGTATGCCTGGGGTAATAGTATTACTGAACACTGTAAAGAAACCTAAACAACAGAGTATGTCTCTCATGCGTAGAAATGAGTTATGGAAGTTATCTACTCTATCTTCCTGTTATACTTGCTGTTAAACACCTCTATAACATATATATATTAATGCAGCCTGTGAATGTTGGCAAATACACTCTTTGGTTAACTCACTATCTTATATGTACTATACTTCTATATGAAGTATAAAGATTGTGTACTCTATATTTTGTTTAATTGAACTTTTTGGTTAACATGTCTTTCTCTTGTTAATGATTTTACTGCTCTGGAGCTTTTCTCCCCGGGCCTCCACTGAAGATGGACATATATCCAGTTGGACTCTCCTGATTAACAAATGCAAAATAAATAAAATAAAATAAATAAATGATGCAACCCCCCCCCCCCCCGATTACCCAAGTCATGTGAAATGGCTATGCCAATAGCATCAGGATATACTAGAATTTGCATTAAAATTATAAATTTTTATTAAGTACAAAATTAACAGTTCACATCATGAATACATAGCCCACTATGCATCCTGGGATATAGTAGATCTTGAAATGTCAGTGCTATAATAAATATTCACAGTATATATAGGCTGATATCAGCTGCACAATACTTCGATTACAATGGTGATAGTTTCCAGAAGGATACTAACTACCTGTATGATACTTTATTCTTCTGCCCTATATGATCCTTGAGCTATTTAAGTTTATCTCTTCTTTATGATGTATGTGTAATGTCTAGCAGTACTACCATATAACCACAACGCCATAACAAAATCCACTTTTTTGCTATTTGCAATGTTGCCCCATTTACTAAAAATCCCAAATAATTTTATTTTGTTCCATTTAATATGTATATATATATATATATATATATATATATATATATATATATATATATATATATATATGTATATATTATCTCCTATTTCCATCTGAAGCTCATATGACCAGTTGGTATAATTCTGTGCATCCTATGTGAAGCCAGAGAGCCATATCCATTCTAAGTATGAGTTTCATTGCATCGAGTAGTTTGCTATCATCCCTTAAATAAGATGAATATTTCTTCTTTACTATACATCTTTGTGTTTACATGCTTGGACTAGAGGCTGAAATGCAGTTATTTCATTGCAATCCATATCTCAAAATTAGCCACATGTATTTTAACACCTGTACATGTTTCTGACTAAGTAGATGTCATGTGTGTTATTCATAATCCATTGGATGCATTTAAGTTGTAACATCTCATTTAAATGAAGGTGGGGAGTCACTGGTAAATGCCCAAATGTATATTCCTTGAAAATCTTTGCATGGTAGTAGGTCACTCACAGACAGTGGTACAAAAGCAGGTGATAAAGTCACTAGCATTACAACAGCTGGTTGATATGGCATACCAATGCAGGATACTTGGAAGTTCAGGCAAGTCTTTTAAGTTAGAAATAACAAATTACTCCTATCTCCGTGGCATATAGCCCTGACTGTTACCTGATCAAGCCAACTTTGCTTAGTGACTCATGCAATAGGGGAACTTGGTTGCGGCAGGTTAGAGTGTCTTTTTGTCAACTCACCCACTCAGGGAAGGAGAGTGAGATTCTTGCTTTTAATGGGACATTCCAAAGATGATGGAAGCAGTTAAAGTAATCGTGCAACAGATTACTGTTGAAAATTTAGAAAGAAAGGGGTTGGCACTCTATGTGACAATGGACATGATATCACTAACTCTGTCACGCCCTGTGACACAGAAGATAGTGTATGTGAGACTGCCTGCTACTCCATACCTTCTGATCTCAACCTGCTGATTGATGTACCCAGCCCAGTATCAGGGACACTGAGATAAAAAAAGCAACGGGAGCAGACTGACACTAGCTGGTGGTCAGCTAGGGCACATACAAAGAGGAAAAATTAAAAAAGGAAAGAAAAGCAAGAAAGAAGTAACAAATTAAGTATAAAACAGGCAGATTCACACAATCATCAGTGTTACTTAATAAAACAAATATCACTCAATGCAGAATGTTGACTTGCAGGGGAGATGAAATGCAGCAATAATAGTTAAAGAAGTATAACCTGGGAAATGAGGAAGTATAATACAAGTGCAGACATACAATTAACTCAGTAATCCGTCATTGTATTCAAAAACGTTTAACTGCAAATGGATATCAAGTAAGATCTCATACTGATCTATTTGTTTATCCTACCTATGTGTGATTGTACTGCTTTGCTAGAGATGTAGGATTTTTCCTTGCCCTTCCATATAAAATAACATTCCTGCTTCTCTTTAAAAATATTTCACTTGTGTGAAATAGTAAATTTTTCTTGCATATTTCTTTGTGTCATATACCATTATATTTCCGGAATGATTTTCAGAATTTTTTTTTTTTAAAGTAGAGTATTGGCTGGGATTCAGAAAAAGATTCACCACTCATAGTAATTCAAAGTAACTGCCTACCACAGGTAGGTCAGTTACCATAGCTATGAGAAAATATGAGGCAGACAATTATGACTGCATTAATAAAGACCTCATTATCAGTTCATTAACATGTCTCTAAATCATACACAAGCCATCACATGGAATGACCGGCACATCTTCTTCAGTACTGTCTATGCCTCCTACACTGTTCTCCTCATCTTGGTTATGACTTTAACTGAATCTTTTATTCACCCCAATGGCACACAGTTTGTGACATTTCTTATTCTTAACTTGATTCCTGCAGCCACAACCATCATTATCTTAGATTTCAACCATGTAATAGTTTTATTTCTCTGGCCTTGGTCCTACTCCCAACTCCTTCAGTATTTCTATCAGATGGATGAGTGGAACTAAGTCATAAGCCTTGCAAAAGTCCAGTTGGACCACATACACTGAAACCTCCCAGTCAGGTCAGGTCTACCTGTACCCTGGCCATAAAACTGGATCAGCCTTGATTGCTAGCCCTTTCTGGCCATGACCACATGCTGGTTGCTATAGAAATACTACCAGCTTCCCTCTTAGATACTCTCCCCATGATATTCCCTGTCACTGCTTTGAAGCCACAACCAGCTCGCAGTAACCCAGAATTTTCTAGCTTCTACCCTTGCATAAAGTTACCAAACTTGCCATCCTCAATTTCTCAGGTTTTGTTTTTTGAAGATCTCTATATGGGAGTCTGCCATCTGCCAAAATATTGTGCTTTATTCTACTTTATGACAGCCAGCAGTCTGCCTTTTTCCTTGGAGATAGGGGTGTAAATGAAAGCTCCAGACATGTTTTTTTTTTCAAGTTTTGCTCATTTAAGTACTGAAGCATTTTAATACAATTAAGTATGCTTTTATTATCACAGCAACTGGCAGAACTGGTTTGATGCTGTATTCTGTTTTCAAGCCAGATGTTTTGAAGTGGATTCTTTTTTGTTCATAGGTTCATAGGTTCATACTAGGCTATCTGCCCTAGGGCATTTATAAGCCTAGCCAGAGTGTGTTTGGCTTTCGCCACCCATTTTAAATTAATTTTGCTATGCCCTTTTTTGAGGTTAGTATACTGTGCCTCTGTCTAACAGTGACACAGAAGTGATACCCAGGGTAAACCTACGATCTCCCATCCACTCATCAAGATTCCTCTTGAAGAGAGTCAATGAGGGACTCTGCCTAACCTGGACTGGGATTTTATTCCAGAGTGAAGGAAGCCTCTGGGTTATGAATCTGTCCCTCCAGCATGTCCTATTTATTTCAGTGCTGAGGTTCAAGTCTCGCGAGTGAGTAGCTCGATGGGATTTGGATTTTCTGAGGTGCAGCATGTCCATTAATTCCGGGTTGGACATGGCTTTATACGTCAGGCACAGATCACCTCTGAGCAGGTGGTATGCCACTGAGTAAAGCTGGAGTTTCTTTAACCGGGCAGCATATGGCATCTTTTGAGCCCTTTGATCCTCTTGGTGAGGTACTTTTGGGGTCTTTCCAGATGCTGCAGGTGTCTGGTAAGGTACATCCCAAAATGGGCATTGTACTCAATTGTGGGCCTGATGAGGGATGTGTAAAGAGGCACGATGACCTCCCCTGATCTAGATGTGAATCCCTTCATGATTAGGTGGGCTATATAAAATGTTTTTCTAATCACTTTGGCCACGTGGTTCTCAAATAAGAGATTGCTATCAACTTGGGTCCCCAGGTCCCTAATTACTTCTTTTGTACTTAATGGATTACCACCTATGTGGTAATTTGTGGGCACTTTGTTTTTGCCAAAGGGGATGACTATACACTTTTTGGCGTTTAGCTTGAGGCCATGGCTCTAGCACCAGTTGCCTGTTTCTATGAGGCCCTTTTGGAGGATGCTTGTGTCGGCTGGAGAGTCGATTATGGTGCCCAGTTTGCAGTCATCTGCAAACTTGGTCAGCCACAGTCCTTCCATGTTGGCCTGTACCTCCGAGAAATATATACCGAACAAGAGAGGTCCCAGGACTGAGCCTTGTGGGACGCCACTTGTAACTGGTTTGGAGTCTGACATGGCTCCAGCAATTCTAACCATGTGTGTTCTGTCCTTGAGCCAGTTTGCAACCCATCTAGTGACATAGGGGTTTATATTTAAGCTGGTGAGCTTATCTATAATGCCCGAGTGGGGTATTGTATCGAAGGCTTTTGCGAGGTCCAGGTAGGCTGTGTGGACCACCTTCCCCTCGTCAATGGCCTTGGTGACTGTTTCAAAGAAATCAACCAGGTTTAAGAGGCAGGATCTGCCCTTAACAAAGCTGAACTAGGTAGGATCCAGTGTCTGTAGGTCCCCAATATCTTTATTTATGAGGTCCATGATGATCCTTTTCATAGCTTTGCAGACCAAGCTAGTCGGGCTTATGGGGTGATAGTTTCCAGGACCTGTTGAGGCACCACCTTTGTGGAGAAGGATCACTGTTGCTGTACACCACTCTTTGGGTACATATCCTGTAGTAAGGCTGAGATTGAACAGTAGTTTTATGTTTGTGTTTAGCTCTTCTTGGAGTTCATGTAGGACGCAGCCCGGGACACCGTCTGGTCCCATTGATGCTGTGTTTTTTGCTTTGGAGAGGGCGGCTCTTACCTGAGCATCTGAGATGTCAGGGGGGCAGCACTCTGCTGGGATAGATATTTGCCCTTTTGGTGGTGGGGGGGAGTTTGTGCTGAACCTGTCAGCTAGGATGTTGGCAATGTCTGTGGGTTCGATGTATTTTTTGTCATTTTGGAGTAATTCTGAGCATATCTGGGAATTCCCACCCAGGTTCCTAACATAACTAAAGAAAGCCTTGTGATTATTCTTAGTGTCCTGTGCAATTTTTCTCTCGAAACTGGCCTTAGACGATTTTATGAGTGCCCGTAGTTTTTTGCTAATACTGATCAGTGATGCCTTCCCTTTTTGGGATTTTGCTCTATCATGTAGTAGCTTCCTCCTTCTATTGTATAGTTTGTTTATGGCTGGGGTCCACCAGACAGGACGTCTGCCTTTGGAGGATTGGGTCTTGGTTTTATTTGGGATTGCATGATCCATGCATTCCTGAAGGTGTTCATAGAATGCGTTTATAAAGGATTCTGTGGTCTGGGCTGTATTTTCCACAGGCTCGGGGGCTTTGAAGGATTCCACCTCGGTTTTGAGGAGTGTGAAATTTGCTTTAGAGAAGTTTTTCACTGTGGTTTTCTGGGCAGGGGGTGGGGTCGGGATGTGAATATCCAGTGAGATTAGTTTATGGTCTGATCTTACCAGTGAGGGATACACTTCTGGTCTGGAGCATAGAGTCCCCATGTTGGTGATGATCAGGTCCAGTATGTTTTCCCCTCTTGTGGGAGTGGTAAGGGTGTTGGAGCTAGAGTAATGCTCCCAGTCTATGTTTGGGTAGTTGAAGTCACCCAATATAATGGTGTTTGGAGAGACCTTCATATTTTCCATTGTTCTCAGGAAGGCCGAGTGGGGTTCCTGGGTTTGGGAGGGTGGTCTGTAGCAGGCTATAAACTGGAAGGCAGTTTTACCCACTGTTAGTTGCACATGGATAGTCTCTGATGCTTCATGCTGTGCCACCAACCTGGAGGTGTGGGTATGTTTGACGAATATTGATACTCCCCCTCCTTTTGTGGTTCAGTCCAAGTTTTGGGGCTGAAAAGCATAGTATGAGGTATAACCTGGTAGTGCTGAGGTGCTCTTGGGAGCCTTGAACCAGGTTTCTGTTACTGCACAGATATCGATGTTCTCCATGCTAAGGAGAGTTTCGAGTGCGTGCATCTTGAGGTTTAGACTTCTGGCGTTGAGTAGCATTACTCTTAGTTTCTTATCCCTTGTGATACCTATGGAGGTGGGTTTGTCTTGTAGTTTGATTCACTTGTTTGCAAATAAATACCACAAATAATGGAATGAGACCTCTGGCCATTTTCTTTGGTCTAATCTGAGTAGTGATTATATTACTGGATTATTTCAATTTGACATCTCAATTAACATTTTTCTCAGATATTTACTTATAGAAATAAGGTACAGCTTTTGGGTTGGCATTTTTATTTCAATCTAGCTACCTATATATGTACTCTCTCTCTCTCTCTCTCTGACTCTGTGTGTGTGTGTGTGTGTGTGTGTGTGTGTGTGTGTGTGTGTGTGTGTGTGTGTGTGTGTGTGTGTGTGTGTGAGAGTGTGTGTGTGTGTGTGTGTGTGTGTGTGTGTGTGTGTGTGTGTGTGTGTGTCTGTGTGTGTGTGCGTGTGTGTGTGTGAGAGTGTGCGTGTGTGCGTGTGAGTGTGTGTGTGTGTGTGTGTGTGTGTGTGTGTGTGTGTGTGTGTGTGTGTGTGTGTATATATGTGTGTGTTTTTGTGTGTCTGTGTCTATATATATCTAGCTCTCTGTCTACCAAAACTTTGAGCGATGTCAATAGACTTAAAACTGTTCTAATCACAGCAGTTTGAGTACATGCTACTTTGAATCACAAAGATTCAAAGATAAACAAAATCTACTTCTTTGCAAGGGGAAGGCCCCCTACAAAGTACAGTTTTGTACCTACCATAAATGTAGATGTTTGAGTATAAACACTGCTGCAGTCATTACACTTGAGTTATCCTGCCATCAGGTGGTTCCCCAGTCGGCCTGATTTCCAAAGTCTTGACCCAGCATCGGTTGCTGTTGCCTCCTCCCTGAGTCAGTGCGACAGGGGTATATAAGATTCAGCCAATGCCATTTTCTTCAGTTTTCTTGCCCCAGATGTCAGATGCCCCTAAATAGGTAGGCAATTTAAATTGCTAATAAAGCATACATAAGAAAAGCAAACAACAACTTTCAGTTACCAGCAAATACTCCCCATATGTAGGAAAGGATAGTAGGCATAGGTATGTACCAGCAAGTAAGAGGGGAAGGAGGGAGGGTAATCTGGACTGCAACAGTGTTTACACTCGAACATCTACATTTATGGTAGGTACAAAACTGTACTATGTTCATCGTGTTACACTGCTGCAGTCATTACACTTGGGTGGAATCCCAAAGCTGAAGTAGGAAGGCTGGTTCTATAAGGCATTAGGGGTGGCTATAAGGCCCTGCAGCACAGCAGTTGTGAAGCCAGCTCTGGATTTGGAGTATAAAGGCAAATGGTAATGCTTGGTGAAGGTATGCACAGAACTTCATGTCGCTGCTTCCAAAATATCCTTGGTAGGCACTCCTCTGAGGTAGGCATTTGAAGTGGCTGTTACCCTGGTGGAGTGAGATCTAATGCTGTTAGGTTTCCCATGGTGAATATAGCAGAAATGTATACATACTATCCATTTTGAGATAGTCTGTTTGGAAATGGCTTTTCCCTGTGCTCCTGCAGCATACGCTACCAATAATTGCTCAGATTTTCTGAAAGCTTTGGTTTTGTCCAAGTAGAAGCATAACTGTTTGTGAATGTCCAAAGAATGTAGTAGTCTCTCCCCTTTGTTCTGTGGTTTTGGATAGAAAGTTGGCAAATAAATAGTTTGGTTTAGAGCCACACTTGATACCACCTTTGGCATAAACTTAGGGTTAGTTTTTAAAGACACCCTGTCCTGGTGGAAAATGAGGAAAGGTTCCACTGCCATCAGTGCCTGTAATTCTGAAACTCTTTGTGCTGATGTTATTGCCAGTAGCAGAGCAGTTTTCCAAGAGATGTATTTTAATTCTGCTGTGTTAGCTGGCTCAAAAGGAGGTAAAGTTATTTTTTTCAAAACAAAGTTGAGGTCCCAAGTTGGGGTAGGTAGCTCTCTTATGTTTTTAGCCCCTCTGAGGTACTGTTTGAGCAAAGGATTAGAAAAAAATTGGTGGATCCATGTTGTAATGAGCAGAAATGGCTGAGGCGTAGATCTTGATGAATGAGAAGGAGAGGCCCTTGTCCAGCATCTCAGTTAAATATTGAAGTATCTGAGGAATGTTTGGGACAAGAGGGTCAAGGCTGTGTGCCTGGTTCCAGGCACAGAATCTCTTCCATTTATCCGAATAGGCTTTCCTGGTGTTAGGCCTTCTGGCCTCCAGAATGACATCCATAACAGCTTTAGAGAGAGGCATTGCTTGCTTGACTAAGGAATTTTCCATGCAGCTAGGTTTAAGGTCTTTAGCTGGCTGTGAAGTATCTGATTGTTGTGCTGTGTTAGCAAATGTGGGATTTGAGGCAAAATCCAGGGTGGTTCTTGTGCTAAGTTCTTTAAGGTTGGGTATCAGTGCTGGCGTGGCCAGTCTGGTGCAATCAGGATCATCTTTGGCTCTTCTTGCCTGGCTTTTATGAGTACCTTTGGAAGGAGAGGTAAAGGAGGGAAAGTGTATACTTGCAGGTTTTTCCTGCTGAATGAGAGGGCATCCACTTTCCATGCTTGTGGATGGTAAGTCCTTGTGCAGAATTTCTGTAGCTGGCAGTTCATTAGGGATGCAAACAGATCTATGTCCGGGCTCTACCATTTTTGTGTTATCATTCTGAATACTTGTGGATTCAATTCCCATTTGTGGGGATCCATGATGTTTCTGCTTAGGTCGTCTGCCGGTGTGTTTTTCTCTCCTGGCAGGAATTGTGCTTGCAGATGTACTTGGTAGTCTAGAGTTGTGTTCCACAAGGTCATGGCTTGTCTGCAGAGGGGGTAGGAGTGCGTGCCCCCTTGCTTGTTTATGTACCACATAACCATGGTGTTGTCTGTCTTTAGTAGTAGTTGTCCTGGATGCAGCAGGTTCTTGAAAGATATAAGTGCATTTTGTACAGCTAGCATCTCTTTTTGATTGATGTGAAGATGCCTTTGCTCTGTGGGCCACTCGCCCTGAATACATTTTCCTGCCATGTGTGCTCCCCAGGCATAATCCGATGCATCTGTTGTCAGTGTTTGCCTGGCTGTGGGTTGAGTAAAAGGCTGTCTCTTGTTGAGATGACAAGCTTGAGCCCACCATCGAAACTCCTGTTGAAGGCAAGAAATTAGTGGTATAACTGTTTCCAAACTTTGATAGTGTTGAGACCATACACTCTTTAGGTACCATTGTAGTTTCCTCATATGCAGTCTGGCATATGGAATTAGTAGTATGCAAGATGCCATGTAGCCCAAGGCCTGCAGAATTTTTCTTGCAGGGAGTTGGGTCTTTGTTGCCATCAATTGAAAGTATTGAGTCAGTTGTCCTTGCTTGTCTGGCATGAGATAAGCCATCTGGGCCATTGTGTTCAAGCTGACACCCAGGAATATTATCTGTTGTGAGGGCACTAGTTTTGATTTCTTTTCGTTTACTGTGTACCCCAGGCAACTTAATAACTTTTTTATGAATGCCAGATGCTTTAGAAGAATGTCCTTGCTCTCTGCTTGAATCAGGCAGTCGTCCAGGTATGGATAAATTTGAATATCTTTTTGCCTGCAAAATGCAATTACTGGTGCCAGGCACATTGTGAAGACCCGGGTGCAGTAGATAAGCCAAAGGGCAGTGCAGAGAATTGATAGTGCATTGAACCAGTTAGAAATCTGAGGTATCTTCTGCAGTTTTGTCTGATAGGGACATGCAGGTATGCCTCCTTGAGGTCCAAAGTCACGAGCCAAGCTTTCTTGCCCAGCATGGGAAGAAGCTGCTGTAGTGTCAACATTTTGAATTTTGGAACATCCAGGTAAGTGTCTAGAGAAGGAAGATCCAGAATGGGTCTCCAGGCTTTGTCCTTTCTGGGAACCAGAAAGAGTCTTGAATAAAATCATTGTCCTTGCTCATGTGGTGGTACCTTTTGAATAGCTCCCATGACCATGAGTGCTGTAATTTGTTTTTGTGCCTCTGACCATTGATTTGGTGGCAGATTTGGCATTCCTTTTAACCTTGGCAAAGTGTGAAATTGGAACCTGTAACCTTGAGATACAATGTTGAGAACCCATTTGTCTTTGGTAATGCAATGCCAATTGTGATAGAAAAGTGCCAGTTTTCCTCCTAAGGGGGCTGCCAAGAGAGAACTGTTTGGCAGCTGTAGTGGGAAGTCATTGAGGCTGCTTTTTATAAGGTTGTGGCCTGTCTTCCCCTTTTTTCTGGCCTGGTGTACCCCATTGTCAAGACCTGTAAGGACCTTGTGCTTGACCTCTACCTCTTGGGCGTCTGTATCTGCCTCTTTGAGGTCTGTCTGTGACTGGAAAGGACCAATTCTTTGTTGGACAATTTCTGCTAAAACGAGGAGGCTGAACCTGTAAGAAATCCTTCACCGTTTGCATGGATTTTGCCTTATCCTCCATCTTCTTTAATACCTCCTGTGCCTTAACTCCAAACAACACATCCTGCTGCAAAGTACATCCAATAATTTTGCCTTAACATGATCTGGTAACGTATGTTCTTTTAACCAAGCATGCCTTCTAATAACAGAGCCTGTAACTGCTGCTCTACAGGATGCCTCTAAGGAATCAAACCCACATTGGAAAGTATGTTTTCCCACTTGTTCAGCTGCATGCAATAAATCCTGCATTTCTTTAAAATTAGGAGGATCTGAATCTGGAAGTATTTTTTGTTTTAACTGAGACATCAAAAATTGCTGATATTTTAGCATGTGAAACTGGCAGACGTATATACTTTCTTTCCCCATTTGTCTAATGCTCTGGAATCTCTGTCAGAGGGAACTGGGTTTTTTGCTGATGAGGCCTTAATCCCTTTGGGTCCCTGAGAAATAGTTTCAGGGTCAGCAACAGGGCTTTTATACAGAAATTTGTGAGAGTCAGGGACTCTGTAATATCTATCAGGTTTAACTGGGGCTGGAGGTAAGGAGTCAGGGTTTAAGCTGGATTCAGTGTACACATCATCCACAATATCTAACACTGGTGGAATAGCAAGGGGTCTGTGTTGAGGCAATAAAAGGAAGTCTCTGAGCCTTTTCTTGGATTCTGAGTAATCCTGACCTTCCCAAATGGAAATGCTCCCTCATGGTATGTAAGGTCTCCCCAAAGGAGTAGTCCTCAGGTGGAGAGGCTGATGGAATTGATTCCTCAGCATCCGAATCCTCATAAGGAGGTAAGGAATATCCTAGGTCTGAGGATGAATCTGAAGAAATGGACACCTGGTCGGAAGATTCAGAATCTGCATCCTGTCTGGGCCTTTTATCAGGAGGGGGATGGGACCCCCTGATCAGGGTAATTAGGTCTTCGGCCATTTTGAGCATTTGTTTCTTAGGCATGGAAGCCTGTCCTGGAGAATGCTGTATCTGTTTCTTAGTTTTTAATGGGGCCTTAGACTTAGCAGAGGGTTTAATGGTTAACTGGGTAGGTCTGAAGACACCCTCTGAAGCTGTGGATTGCTCAGCTACTTTGGTTCTCTCAGAAGGGTTAGTTTTGGTAGGCTGAAAACATAGAGCATCCAAAGGCCCAGCCAGCTCCATGTGGGAGTCGGAGGTGGTCTGTGGTTCTGTGGATGCAGTCGTCAGGGGCTGCGTAGGCACCTCACTGAAAACCGGAGAACCGGCGACCGGCCTAGAAGAGGCCTCATCGTCAGTTTTGGGCCTCGGATGTCTGTCCTTGTCTTTGCGCTTTTAATGTAATCCGGTCATCGGAAGTTCCGACGGCATGGTGTAATTAAATTTTTTGCCAAAATAATGTCAGGCAAAATCAAACTGACGTTTAATAGTGCGCTTGTTAAACCTAGCACAAAACCGACAACCAGTGACGTTGTGGTCTGGGCCTAGGCATGGAATACAATAGGAGTGGAAATCCTTTTGAGGTATTTGCTTCCCACAGGAAATACAGTTATTAACTTTTACTGACATTGGTCTGAGGCAAGAAAAAGTTTCCCCAATGGGGTACTTAGCTTTGCAGAAGACTTCGGTTCTGGATTCAGAATGAAAATCTCAGGAGTCGGCTGACTGACACTGCTTCTGTTTCGGGCACGACGCGGCAAGAAAGACTGAAGAAAATGGCATCGGCTACATCTTAAATACCCCTGTCGTACTGATGTCAGGGAGGAGGTGACAGCAACCGACGCCGGACCAAGACTTTGGAACTCAGGCCAACTGGGGAACTGCCTGACGGCAGGATAACCCAAGTGTAATGACTGCAGCAGTGTAACACGATGAACATCCCCACATTCCTTGCTAATTATATACACCAACTCTATGGTTGCACTACAGTAGGTAAAGGATAAATTCCTTGATCCAACTGTACAGTGATGTTGTACAGAAAAAAAGGCGACACTTGTGATCAACTGATTTTTGATCATCTGTACCTTTCATGCTTTTGAAGTTGTCTTTTCGATGGATTGTAGGGAACCTATATGCATACACACACACACACACACACACATATCTATCTATCTATATATATATATATATATATATATATATATATATATAAATGTGTGTGTGTGTGTGTGTGTGTGTGTGTGGATTCACTTCATAATCTGGAAAGACTGAAATCTCGAATTTCAGTTTTTCAAGACCATGAAATCGAATCCACACAACACCAAAAGCTCAAAGCAGCGAAATTTAAAACACTGAAAACACAGCAAACACAAGACCACACATATACCACAACACACACACACCACAAATTAAAAAAAAACAACACACATCCACAAACCTACATCACAAATAAACAGGGGGGGCAAGCCCCCCTGCACCTCCCCTACTTATATATACTAACTCCAAGAGCTCACAAACGGAAAAAAAAACAAACTCACACACACACATTCTACAGTCCCTCACACACACACACACACACACACACACACACACACACACACGCACACACACACACACACACATTATCATCGACAATTCCGGTAAGCGATCTTCCCCCTCACAGGACCCATGGTAGCGCTTCTTCCTGTGTTACAACGATTAGGGTTTACGTGATTCCGTATAATTTACCTTGAAAGCGCTACCATGGGTCCTGTAAGGGGGAAGATCGCTTACCGGAATTGTCGATGATATGGACGTCGATGGATTGGTGTCGAAGAGGTGAGTGTCGGTGATTTCACAGTTCGATGAAGTCATAGGAACCCATATATATATATATATATATATATATATATATATATATATATATATATATATATATATATATATATATATATATATATATATATATATAGATAGATATATATATATATAAAATCTCGAAATACTGAACTCTGGAATTTCAGTATCCCGAGACCATAAAGGTGAATTTTTAAAATAGTAAAAATGCATAATCGTGAATTTGAATATCTTGAATTCGCGGTTATGGCTTTATGCTTAGTTACATCCGGTGTTTTCTGTGAATGGTGTACGATGTCATATATGGATTTAGGTGCGATTTAAGGTGAGTATTTTGTAAGGGTTTTGGGTGGAAGTTTGAATGTCTATGAGTGTGTTTGTAAGTTGTACAAGTAGATTAGGGTAGGCAGGTGAAAGTATGAGTGTGTAAGTGTTGGATGTATTGGTGTTTGTATATGTGTGATGTGTGTGTCTGTGTGCGAGGGACTGTGGAATGTCTGGGTGTGAGTTTGCTGTCTTTTCCTGTTTGTGCGATCTCAGAGTTAGTATATATAAGTGGGGTGTGTGGGGGGTGGAGGGGGGCTTGCCCCCTGGTTATATGTAGTGTAGGTGTGTTGATTTGTGTTGTTGTGTTTGTGTATGTAGTGTGGGTAAGATAGTGTATGTGTTGCATGGTGTGTGGTGTGTATATGTCCATGATTTTGTATTTCGTGGTTTTGGGGTTTTGGGATTTTGAACATTTGCCTTTATGGTTTCGAGGTACTGAAATTCGAGATTTTTGGGAGTATTTGGGATTCAGCATTTCTAATCAGGTCACATGTTATTTGCATATTCACCATGCTAACATCCCTGAATCTACTCCATATAAAAAGGCAGCCATGTAGTTAGGCAAACTGAAGGTGAGGAGACTTGTTTATGTGGAGAAAACTGAACAGAGGCTATTACTTTTCAATATATCTGCACAGTGGATTACTGGACTTTAGAAAGTATGCGTGCATTTTGTCAGCTACATACTGCATATGCTGGAATGTAATTAAGAAAAATCTAAAGCAAAGTCTTTTACACTTTTATCTGTGTGCATTAGTTAAAAGCATACTGATGCCATAGGCATGTTTGTCAAGGCATTTCACAAGTATACATGATTGCCAATACCTTAAAATGAAATGCTCTGTGATAAATCTGTACAAATGTTGCAGAGCAGTTCATTTGATAGCACTTTTAGAATTTCAGTATGGCTTGTTAGCAAAATGTATCATTTGCCTGTTCTATTTTGAGGGGAGGAGAAAAGCTGCATTTCTGTTATGGCACAAACAAGGATGCATTGCCATTGTTACTCTCCTTTTTGTGCATCCAGCCTGTTGTTCATATTTCAAATCTCTAGACTTCTTTACATTTCTCCAGTGGTAATACTGAGATGATACCCTGTCTGTTTTATCTGGGTACAGTTATTTTGTAGTTATGTAATACTTTTGTGTAGTATCCTTCTGTTTTCTTTTAGGACACCTATGACTATGTCACCCAGGAGTCTCAATCCTGGAAGACCACCCTTCATTGATGCTGAAAATCAAGTGATCGTCTATGCTTTTAGGCAACATGATGCTTCCTGCTTGAAAGGGGAAGGGGAGATATGGCATGCAGAATGCATATTTGGCAGCAGATTGTGAACAATGTTAATGCTGTGGGTAGCTATGGCAGGACATATGGGCAGGTGTGCCATCTACTGACATGATCACATCTGCACGGGGGAGAGGAGCTGTAGTGGGCCATGATCAGATGGATACTGGGGGCACACTTGCTCTAGATCCACCACTAACACCAAATGAAGAGTTCCTGTCCACTGTCAGGGATTCAGACAGTTCTCAGGAAAGTGCAGAATAGCATGCCCTTGTCATTGGTGCAATAGTTTCAGGGATAGCAACCATGTCCCAGGAGGAGCTTCCCAGTAGGCTTTGGTATGCCAGTTGTTGAATACTGTCGCATAGTAAAGCAATGGAAATCAATACATTACTGCTTTGTCACAATACTTTTTTTGGGGGGGGGGCTGAAGATTGCTACAGTTAACAATGCATTCTGATTGATTAGCTTAGGTTGGAGTTGTCATCCGAGCTCTTGTTGAAAGTATAGTTTATGGACATATAAAGATGTAAAAGTATTATCTCCTGTGTTACTGTTAATTGTGATGATGTTGCCCTTATCTTTAGCTTAACTTCTTCCAGGAATGTCTGGCTTGCAGAGGATAACCTCATTTGGAGATGGCAAGCCATACATTTTTATGTCAGTACTGATGAGCAATTTAAAGAAATATTTTAGTGTGAGATGTTGATTCAGGACTGTTGCGTGTATTGCTATATTGTCTAATAGTGGCAGCACCATTATTTTGTTAGCATATATTGGAGTATAGAAGTTTAGGTAATGATTGTTCCTGTGTTTGTTTCTTTTTATCAGAGGTGATCCTGACAGTGTACTTGTGAGACTTCTACCCCCTAATGTCTGTGTATCAGCAGTTTCTGGTGATGATGGTGGCCAAACAGAGGTACAGTTGGGGGATGCAGAGGTTGAATCTGATGCTGAGGTTGACATACAGCCATCATCTGCAGTTCCATCAGACACAGCCAGTAGGCCTGTGTCTATCCATTTCAGTGAGCCCTCAGATATTGGACAGGTGGAGGGTGAGGCCATTGATCAGGGAAGTGCGGTTACTGTGGCTTCAGTGCATGTTGACTCTGGCCATAGCCAAAGTGTGGACAATGTGCCACACAGAATGCTTGTTAGGGGTACTCGGAGGGTCCTGCTGTCCCTTCTCCACCTGATCCAGGTGTCTCTTCCCGTGCCAATCAACATATATTTAGGGCCATCATGGAGGCACAGGTGCATTCCCATAGGTTATCTAGGTGCTTAGAATTGTAGATGTGGCATAGGCTGATATGTGTGACTGCCTCCACCATGTTGTGGATTCACTGGATCAGATGAATGACATGTTAGAATGAGGAGTGTTTGTGATGTAACAGGCGGTGTCTGTGATGGCAAATCTGCTGGGAGGGGAATGACATCCTCCTGGGCATAGATCAGCCATATCATTTGCTGTTAGCCAACGTGGTCATGCCCAGTCATGCTCCCATAGTGGCACTATTTGCACTGCTTCATCCGTGGGTTAGCTGTCCGTACCCAGACATGGCAGGCCATGGTGTCATGGTCCTGGGTGTCCTTGTAAAGGGAGCTCGTCCAGTAGACATCAGTCATGTTCAGGTAGCAGCAGTTTATTTGACTGCGGTCATGCACATGCCAGTGCAACTCCTTGCAGAGACGTTTCTCATGGTTGGGGATGACAACGTTGAACAGCCACCTCTTCCATGCAGTGCTCACAACTGTCCAACATAAAAAGAAGTAGAGCTTGCACAGAGCTTGGCTGTGTTCATACAGACACTTACACACCAATTTCACCTGGAGGACCCATAGAAACACACACACAACAGTTACATGGATCAGCAATGCAGCTTAAAACTAATTTTGTCTCACTGGCCATTTGATGGTTTATCCAAATGTCTGCCTGCTTCTCTTTCTTACTCACAAACACCCACTCACTGACCTTTTGTGTCAGCCTAGGCCCCCCCCCACTACCCTGTGCAAGCGATGATAACTGTGCCATATCCCTGTTTTATACCTTTTGGATTCAGGGATACATAAGCTTTGTGTCTGATGCTCAGAGTGTACAGCTGACTTAGTGCTTAGTATACCTGTATTTCTGATGTTGACATGGTAATTTACCTTTGACTTCTTTTGGTTTTAGAAAGTTAGTCATTTGACAGCAATAACATTTTTCCATCTCTCTTGTTAATGATCTTGTCAGGGTTGTGAAGTCTGAAACTGCAGTGTGTATCATAACTTTCTAACTTCTCTCTTTAATGATTTCCCAGTACAAACATATGGTGCTAAACTGAGGGCATGCAGTGATCATCAGTACATTTGAGGGATATGACTGTGTGAATCTTTGACACCTGAGGCCTACTACTTAATAATGGACACATATAAGTTAAATAAATCTCTGCTGTCACATGTTAAGGTCATGTCTCTACAAATGTCCCACATTTACTTGCTTACTCTACCAAGTAACAACATGCAAGGATATGCCAGTCATTCTTACTATCATACAATACACTCCAGGTTCAGTACTTACCTTGTAAATGCAGCAGTTGCCACAATTTTAGTTCAGGGCTGACTTTGTCTGATGCAAGCAGTACAAAGCCAATACATGGGGAAGTAAAGGTTGTGAGAGTTGCCTGGCATCAATGTTAATATATGTATGTGTGTAGGAGGAAGGGTTTAGGTCCTTAGGAGGTGAGTGACTTTGCTATGCGTTGTCTCTTAGCCAATGTAACTTCATATTGAGGATGTCTACATCTGTGTACACCCACAGCAGTGGGTGGTTCCCTCTTAGACGCCTCATCTGCATGTGGCTGTGGAGACCTTGTCATTGATGCTGGGATGTGTGCTCCTTCCCCTTGTTGATCCTGCTGAAGCTGTTTTCTCAGAGTGATGCTGTGTAGCATGTTACATACTTTGAATATTTCAGTACATGTCCATGGATTGTATTGCAGGGCTCTCCAATATGTATCTAGGCACTGGAACCATGACAACAGCAGTCCAAACACACTATCTGTGATATTTTTGGTGTGAGTGTATGCCTCATTATGGTGTTTTTCAGTGGGTGTGTGTGTATTTATAATGGGCGTCATCAGCCATGGTTTCATTGTATAACCTGCATCCCCCAGTAAATTACCCTGTGGGATATCCCCCCATTGAACATCTGATACGGTTGGGAGGTGTGCCAGATATTTGTGTCATGATAACTGCCAGGGTTGCCAGCACACACATTCAAGATGGTTTCCTTGGCATTGCACACAACTTGGCAGTCAACAGAGTAGAAGCCCTTTCTATTTATGTAGAGCCTACCCTGTTCCCCATGGGGTGCCTTCATTTCTATATGTGTGCAATCTATGGCACCTAGTACTTCAGGGAAGTGTGCTAAATGGTAGAACTCCTGCATATTTCTGGCCCTATCCTCAGGAGTATGGGGAAAATATGTGGTCAGTGGCATGTTGGAGCATAATATTCAGGAATTGATGGAGGTTTCTGAATGCTGATGCCGGTGACATCCGCAGCATGTCCCCTGTTGGTTTCTGAAAGGTATCTATAGCTATGATTCTAAGTGCTACACAAACCTTTCTCTCCACTGGAATGGTTTTCCCTTGGTTTGCCTTGGCTCTGATTTGAGTATGGCAGAGGTTGCAGAGTTCCTGTAGTGTGTCTCTTATCTACCTGTAATCCTTTACAATTTCCACATCATGTAGGTTGTGATATGTTAAATGGGGCCTAAAAACTCTTCTCCTTCTTGGCTATGGTATATTAGCAGCAGCAACAGCAGCAGCATAGACTTCAGCCTGTTGCACATACAAATGAGTTAAAGCAACAGCAGCCCCTAACATTCTTTCTGCGTAGCCTAGTGTCCTTGGCTGTATTCCAATAGGTTTTGGAATTCACAGCGAAAGCCAGCACTGAGTCTACATGGTTGCTTTATAGCTTATTGATTGGTCAATTAGCATACAATTCAGCTGCTTATACTGTAATTAGCATGCCACAGTGTTTACCTTGTTTGTGTGGTGGTGCTTGCTGCTTATTGAATACAAAATGGTGCACTAACATGTAGGCTTTATCTAGACTGACTGTGTGTGTGTCTGGCTGTAATCCATGTGCTAGGTATAGTGTCAAATAACAACGTAAATATCTAGTTCTGCATTTTAATTCTTACTATAGCAATATATCAAAAACAGATGGCAGTGAGCAAAAAAATAATAATGGATGGAATACATGATACATGATAACAATTCCCCAATAATCTACTGTTAAAATAAAATACCATTTCTATATCAAATAATGTGAATTCCATAATCTTACAAATCCTGACAACGTTCATCACACAGGAAAAATAGTATTTTTAATGCTCAAGGATTGTGGTTTGGATGAGCTGTTGTTATACTACAGAGTAACAAATCAAGGGTGTAGCTACCAATACAAGACGCATGAAAATGTCACGCACCAAAACATTTGTGTTTCAGTAGAAAGAGAGGAAATATCATTAACCCAAATTCAAGAACAGAACGTTTTTTTTTTTTTTGTGACACACAGTAAGGACTTATATTTTTTCAAACAAATACAGCACATTTTGCTGACAGTTAATATAACACATACATCTTCCTACTGTAGACACTGGTGATTAGCATTGTGGTTTATATGTCTGTTACATGTTCTAAGAAGTAGAAGCAGGTCTGATCAGTTTACAGCTCCTGGATTACAATGATAGTTTTGAGCAAAAAAGTGAAAATAATAAGTTCTAGAAGCTGTGCAAGATGCCTGTGACTCAAACCACAGCCAATCTATTTACCTGGAAATTAGAAAAAAAAAAAAAAAAATATATATATATATATATATATATATATATATATATATATATATTAATGTTTCACTTGACTTGCACAAAGGGGGCTTAAAATGGATTCTTGGAAAAAAAAACATTCCAAGATCATTTTATAGCAGCAGGTCCAGTGAGATACAATAACCATAACCATTTAATGATTCTGCAGGATTAAAATATTCAGAGTACAAAGATATAATGAAATAACTGAAATATAGAGATAACCATTATTTATCTATCTGTACTTTTTGTTGACTGGGATTCCCTCTTTCAAGGGAGATCCAAGGTGGTATTCATACTTGACTAGGTGAAATTTGACTAAGACACATGTGAACTTCCCCTGCTCTTTTTGATAAGTGCTGTGGAATCTTTTACATCTACCTGAGCTACCACCAACTCAATTAATGGGGTCTTGGTTTAACATTTCATCTGAAGAATTGCACACCCAGGAGTGCAGCCCCAGGAGTGCAGCACCCCCTTTGTGCTCCTCTGCATTGTAAGTCCTGGAAAATTAATCAAAGTACTTGGCCTTCTACACCAACGGTAAATGTGCTACCTGTTGAGCTATGCACCAAAGATCAACATGCTACCTGTTGAGCTATGCACCAAAGGTCAACATGCTACCTTTTGAGCTATGCACCAAAGGTCAACATGCTACCTGTTGAGCTATGCGCCAAAGGTCAACATGCTACCTGTTGAGCTACTGAGTCTGCAAATAAGCACATTAGAAGTCCACACGCAAGTGAAGTGAATGGCTGTAAAATATATCACTCTCAGTCTTCAAAGAATTGGTTCCTTGTTCCAAACCACGATAAGAACACCAACACGAACAATTCCAGTAAAAAAGATTTATTGTATGCTAGCACTGTCAGTAAGCGCTTTCACCTCCACGGCTTTATCAAACTACAAAGTGCATAGTCAGTAAAAACATTTAAATACAATGAAATCAAACCCAATAGGTTCAAATTAAAACAACTAGAAATGACATCATTAAATGAGGGCACACCTTTCCTAAGTTAACCCTTAGTGGTGAGCATATACTATGGTCTAAAAATCCTCTTCCTCTTAAGGGCAGGTTTCACTTGCACCTTGTCATTAATGCCAGGGATTTTATCTGCCCTGAGCCTAATAATCCATTTAAGTTCACATTCTAAAAGGCAAGTATCTACATCCCCTCCCCTAATATTGGTCTTTAATTGTTGCAGTACACTAAATACAAACTCATGCTCAGCTCCCATTATTTTAATATGTTTCGCTAATGCATTACTGTCAGATCCAGTTCTGACTGCATATAAATGTTCACGTATACGTTCCCTGAGCTGCCTACAGGTCTTCCCAACGTAGAACGCTGTACAGGAAACGCAACGGGCCAAATAAACTACATATGTACTAATACAACTTGTATCTGTGGTGAACACATACACTACTTTCGTTAATGGGTGTTGAAAGTCTTTCCTGTCATCTATAAAATGACACTGATTACAATTATTACAAGGGACCGTGTTACGTTGTTCCCTCACCATCATATTCCTAGTTAGTGGTCTATTACACAGCTTACTTTTCAAGTTCTGTTTATTCTTATATGTAAACCGTGGACCTTCTCCCACCAACTTACTCAGACTTTCATCTAAATTCAACACCTGCCAATGCTGTCTAACGATGTCTGTGATCTTGTTTACATCCCTGGTATAAAATAATGGAAACCTTAAGACATCCTTAATATAACACATACATCTTCCTACTGTAGACACTGGTGATTAGCATTGTGGTTTATATGTCTGTTACATGTTCTAAGAAGTAGAAGCAGGTCTGATCAGTTTACAGCTCCTGGATTACAATGATAGTTTTGAGCAAAAAAGTGAAAATAATAAGTTCTAGAAGCTGTGCAAGATGCCTGTGACTCAAACCACAGCCAATCTATTTACCTGGAAATTAGAAAAAAAAAAAATATATATATATATATATATATATATATATATATATATATATATATATATATATATATTAATGTTTCACTTGACTTGCACAAAGGGGGCTTAAAATGGATTCTTGGAAAAAAAAACATTCCAAGATCATTTTATAGCAGCAGGTCCAGTGAGATACAATAACCATAACCATTTAATGATTCTGCAGGATTAAAATATTCAGAGTACAAAGATATAATGAAATAACTGAAATATAGAGATAACCATTATTTATCTATCTGTACTTTTTGTTGACTGGGATTCCCCTCTTTCAAGGGAGATCCAAGGTGGTATTCATACTTGACTAGGTGAAATTTGACTAAGACACATGTGAACTTCCCCTGCTCTTTTTGATAAGTGCTGTGGAATCTTTTACATCTACCTGAGCTACCACCAACTCAATTAATGGGGTCTTGGTTTAACATTTCATCTGAAGAATTGCACACCCAGGAGTGCAGCCCCAGGAGTGCAGCACCCCCTTTGTGCTCCTCTGCATTGTAAGTCCTGGAAAATTAATCAAAGTACTTGGCCTTCTACACCAACGGTAAATGTGCTACCTGTTGAGCTATGCACCAAAGGTCAACATGCTACCTGTTGAGCTATGCGCCAAAGGTCAACATGCCACCTGTTGAGCTACTGAGTCTGCAAATAAGCACATTAGTTTTCTAGTCCCTCAAGGAAAACAGCACTAATAAAAACAAAAACTGTAGCAAGCAAATGCAGCAACATGAAACACTCTGTTTCTGGTTTGCAGAAATAACACCAAGTGGATTCATTTAGATCTGAATGTTTTTGGTTAGCACTCTACCTCTCAATTTATTTAGTCAAGAATTCTGGACAAAACCAAAATAATGGCAGTATGCAATCAGGAACACTTTTTAAATATTACTTAAAAGGTTAATAAAATGGCAAGTTTTGTTATCAATATGCATTTTTGGAACAATAAGAAGTATTAAACTCTAATGACCGGCATTACTAACTGATTGTAGTTATGACTGATTTACCAGAAAATCAAATATTTTATGAGAAACAAGACAAACATTTGAAGCAAAATCAGAGACATTCTGCAAAAATAGGGACAATTGAGAGGTATGGATAGCACTTAAAATATAATCAACCAAATTCAATAAAGCCTACACAAAACATTTCCACTATGTGCGCTTTGTGTCACAATACGCACATGGTAGTGCAGTGTTTTGAATTCAGTAAGTGATGCTACACTGTGTGTAGAGCCATGCACAGCTGCGCAAACAAGGTAAACACAGTGGGTTGCAAATTACAGCATAAGTAGCTGAATTGTATGCTAATCAACCAATCCAAGATGGAGGAACTATTCAGCAAGCTATAAAGCAACCGTGTAGACTTGAGGGGGAATTTAATAAAGTCTTAATGGACTTTATTTCCATGTAGGCATCATGGCACACTGCTTACATGAAAGTAAACAGGTATGCGATCCAGGAAACAGAGCTAAGTGGCACGCATGAGCACGCCAACACGGAAGCATCAGTGGCATGCAAATCGCCTCATAAGCAGGTGAACTGCAAGCAAAGGAGGGAGGTAGAGCAATCCAGCATGCAGATAGGTAGTCCCACAGACCCTGTGTTGGTGTTCATAGTTTATATGGAAAAAGTCTATGTACAGGATGTAAAACAGGCAACAGGGGTTATAAAAGTGCAGTTAAATGGGCAGAAATACTATAGCAGACACAGATATGTGCAAAACTGTCCACTTTGTGTCCAAAACCGTATAGAAAATAATTTAAAAAATTGTATTTTTTTTTATAAATCTGGGTATGTTTGCAAGGTGTGCCACAGTATGCAAACATGCATTTATGAAAAAAATTAAAAAGTGTAAAAACGAAATTTATTAGTATGTGACAGTAATGATAAGACCCTGCGTGGAGTATCTACAATGGTGGAATGGTGCTGTTGCTAACCAGGCAAGGCCTGGAACTATGTAGTTTCCAGGTTGTGTGTACAGATCTCTGTGCAAATGAGCTGGGATTACTGAATAGCGCAAATGGGTATCCATGTCCACAGATCCTATCCTTGTAGGTACAGAACCATGTTGGTGTCCAGAGAAGAGGTAGCTGACATCAAAGATGGTTGTGTCTGTGGACTTGTAAGCTCATTGGAGCTCACTGACGCCTGTTTGTATGGTGCTCTGCTGAGCAGGGGGGTGTGTACAATGTCTGCTAACATTTTTTTACCTTCGGGCCGCATGTTTCATCATGTTTGAGCATGTTTGCAAGGCATGATGCCATGTTGAGTGTGACCTTTCATGGGGGCATGTACACTGTTTACCTTTGCGGTCTGTGTTTGCCTGGTGCACCGCAGTGCTGAGCAATAAAGACTGTCCAAAAAAAAAAAAGTGGCTGAAAAAGGCAATGACATCTTAATTACTGATGACCCCTGTTTCACTTAAACTATGGCCATTAGCTGTCCTTAATGATGTACTTGGCAGGTGGAATGCATCATAGGTAGCCAATCACATATGCTCCACCTACAGCAGAGCACTATAAAGGTTGCATACACCCTACAAGCTGATTTTACCTCCATATTCTGCACCAGTGGAGTACAGACCTTCAATTTTTAACAGAAGGAATGCTAGGGGCTGCTGCAGGTCTGCTACATATGTATGTGCTAGATGCTGAGGTCAGTGCTGCTGCTGCTGACAGTAGGCCTAGACTGAGAAGAAGAAGAGTGTTCAGGCCCAGGGCAACTTTCCAGGAGCTACATGAGCTGGAGATTGTAAAGCGCTACAGGGAGGACAGGGACATACTACGAAAACCCACTGAGCTTTGCCACCCTCAACTCAGTCCCAAAGCCAATGGAAGGGACCCATCCCAGTGGAAACAAAGGTATGTGAAGCTCTTAGGGTACTAGCTAAAGGTACAGTACATTCCAAAGACCAACTGGGGACATGATGGGGGTCTTGCAGGCATAAGCATCTAGTGTACTCCACCAGTTCCTGGATGCCATTCTCCCACATGCCATTAAGAACATTTAATTTCCCCACACCCGTGAGGAGAGGGCTAGCAGTATGCAACACTTCTGCCATGTAGCACACTTCCCTGAGGTACTGGGTGCCATAGCTTGCACTCGTGTACACATCAAGCCACCACCTGGTGAGGAGGATCCAATCTATGTCAACAGCAAGGGATATCACTCCATCAGCTGCCAGGTCATGTGCAATGCCCAGGGGATCATCATGAATGTGTGTGCTGGCAGCCATGACAGTTATCACGACTCCCATATCTGGCATGCATCACAGCTGTGCCAGATGTTTGCTAGGGTGGACATCCCACATGGCCATTTACTGGGGGATGCTGGCTACACACTGGAACCATGGATGATGGCACCCATCAGCAATGCACACACACCCACAGAAAAATGCCATAATGAGCCACACACAAACTAGAAACATCACAGAGCATGTGTTTGGGCTGCTGAAGTCACAGTTCCAGTGCCTCATTATACCTGATGGAGCTCTGCAGTACTCTCCAGCCACATGTGCACAGATGTTCACAGTATGTGCCATGCTACACAATATGATCCTGCAGAAACATCTGCAGCAGGATCAGCAAAGGGAAGGGATATACAGCCCCCCACCAGTGCCTAGGTCCCCACAGCCACACTCACAGGGAGACATGGAGGAGGAAACCCCTGAGGATGTCCCTGTAGGCAGACATAGGTGCGTGCAGTATGCCCTGGCCTTGGGCAAGAAACAATGCATAGCATATGCACTGACAACCTAGGGCTCTAGGGACTGACATCTTATTCCGACTCGGATACATATAGTAAAAATGATACCAGGCAACCCACAACCTGTACTTAACCATGTACTGGCTATGTACTGTATGCATCAAACAAAGTCAGCCCTGAATTACAATTCTGTAAATTGCGGCATTCACAAGTTAAGTCACTCACCTACACACCACTTGTAAGGAGTACTATAATATGCTATTGTATGTATGGACCTGCTGCATGTATGCAAGGGAATATAGTGAGCTATTTGGAGAGATGTAACATCCACATGGGACTACAGATACCCAGTCCAATATTATGTGCTCCATAATATTCACTAGGCCTCATGGTTGGAATATTCACTACAGCAGTCAAGGGAGATGTTCTGGGGTCACATGATATTTGCACTACTGTCTATGCTGGCAGATCATGTGCTGTTCTTCCCCCACCCCCAACACAACAGTGTTCCTATACAACTCCTGTAACAGTAAGTCTGCAATGATATATTAGCAGACCAGCCAATTCCAGGGCTGTGACATAGAACCTGACCACACGTCATATATGTCACATAACACAGGGGTGACAATGTATGTCTGTATGCTGTTGATTGTGTGAGGAATAACATCTCTTTATCTGGTGAATGGTGTGGCTTACTGGAGTAGGGACATTAGTATGGGTGATGGTATTGATGGTTTTGATGGTTTGAATCTGGCAGCATCCACATCTTTTGCATGTGAGGTACTCGTACATTGGTATTCCTGCAGACTGTCATACCCCTCAATCTGTTACTGCAAGACAGGTGGACAAAGTCAGAGAGAATGTAGGGACAAAGAGCCAAAACTACAGACAGACATTACACATGCTCTGATGAACCTAGAAGGTGCCTTGTATAACAGCAGGTTGCAACAGATCAGAATAGCAGTAGGATGTAAAGGCTGTTACTTAAATGTGTCAGTAGTACAATTCAGTGACTGCATTATACAATATTATACCTGAACACCACAAATGTATGAGAAACAGACCAGACATATTGGGCAAAATGCTGGACATTCTGCAAAAACATGTACAGTGAGGGGTATGCAGACTGTCACCCTGTGTGTGCTGTTACATTATGTACCCATTCGTATATTAAGTAAAACACACAACCAGAGAATGACTTGGACAATTTCAGAGAAGTGCTGTACTGCAGAAAACGGTGAAGCAGCCAATCTCTGCAGGACACAAAATCCCAGACCAGAGTACAGGTAGCTGTGGCCCGGAGTCACCTTGTATGTACTGTCAGTCCCAATGGGGATGCTCCTATACTTAGCTGACTTGAGCACAAGTCTGTTGCCTCTACCTCACAAAGACCTGCTATGTGGAAATACATCTGTACATACAGATAGCTACATATATATATCTGTCTGTACCTTTTCCCCCTATCAGTATGTATCACATATACATATGATACCAATATATATATATTTACACATATATATATATATATATATATATATATATATATATATATATATATATATATATTTATATCTGTATATATATATATATATATATATATATATATATATATATATCGCTATATAAATTACAATGATGCATAGACTCTCCACATATATCTACCTAACACAGTTACATAATGTACACACAGCAACATTTAAAGAGACATCCCTTTTATACCTATTTTAAATATTTTGAACTATATAGATGGATACTTGCAATTCCAATAAATTACTCTTGTCCGAACTTAATATATATCCAAAATATGTAGGGGGCTATGCCCCCCACACCCCCACTTACTATATATACTAACTCCAGGGTTGCACAACAGTGGGGAAAAGGCCATATATAACTTTCAGTGAAATGTGTTTCAGTGAATTGAGTTTTCAGTGAATTGAGCTTTCAGTGATTTGTGCAGAGTCATTTCACTTTCAGTGAAATGTACCTTCAGTGAATAGTCCTAGACCCATATATATATATATATATATATATATATATATATATATATATATATGTGTGTGTGTGTGTGTGCGCGTATGTGTGGAGATGTAAGAATGTCCCCGCTTACCCTCAGAATGCTGAAGTTATCTGGACGTACACATCACAACAGTTGTCCAAAGGAACCAGACCAAGGCTGCAACAGTACATAATCCACTCACCCACAGATGCCTGTGCCTGCAGAATGTCACCTTGTAGACAGACACAGATGAGTAGGTGTTGTAATGTACAATGGTTTCAATGCATACCTTGGACAGGTCTTATTGTCCCTAGCCACATCTTTGCCTTTCTAACTGCAGCGCACCACATATGGCCATATTGATAACTGTATACACATAGCAGGGATATTAACAGGTGTCCCACTCCTAGTACCAAGCAATATCACTTTGCAGGCCACATATGCTGTTCAACAGAAGGTTACTTTGCGTAGTCCACAAGTAGTGTGCCTGCAATCACATGTAACCTGTAGTGCATGCAATAAGTACTGCGAGCTATAGTGTGTAATAGTAGATAGGTAGAGATTCTAA
This sequence comes from Protopterus annectens, assembly GCF_019279795.1. Classification (NCBI taxonomy): domain Eukaryota; kingdom Metazoa; phylum Chordata; order Ceratodontiformes; family Protopteridae; genus Protopterus; species Protopterus annectens. Next base: position 729,931,463 of record NC_056745.1, read on the forward strand.
TCTCACATCAGCCAACCGTGTGTGTGTGTGTGTGTGTGTGTGTGTGTGTGTGTGTGTGTGTGTGTGTGTGTGTGTGTGTGTGTGTGTGTGTTTGTGTGTGTGTGTGTGTGTGTGTGTGTGTGTGTGTGTGTGTGTGTGTGTGTGCAAATATATCCCCATGCAACACTACAGAGAATCCTGTATGGGCTATCTGTGTGTAATGGTTATGCATTTTATGGCCCTGTGTGCTGGAATGTACATTGCCCTCCTCTACAAGGCCTGCTGATGTCATCCTCCTTAAGAGTGCTGACTGACACCCTAATATGAGATAAACTCTGTGACACATGCAATAAATACTGCAATCTGTAGTATGTAATAGTCAATAGGTAGGAATTCTATACTCCCAGTAGCCAACTGTGTGTGTGTGTGTGTGTGTGTGTGTGTGTGTGTGTGTGTGTGTGTGTGTGTGTGTGTGTGTGTGTGTGTAAATATATCCCTGTGTAGTACTACAGACATGCCCGTATGGGCTATCCCTGTGCAATGGTTATGCACTTTTTGGACCTGTGACTAGCTGCTGGCCCTAAATCGCCCGCCTATACATAATCATAACTGATGTCTACCAGCTGTTTGACTTGGACACAGAATATTTGTAGATGTGTCAACTTCATCACCACATCTTATAGATTTGTAAGTGCAGATAACCCAGGTGACTGTCCTGTTCAATGTCGCCATCCTCTGACTGTCCAATATCTGTGGCCTCTGGGGAAAGTGGATGTGTGGGCATACTGACTGTGTGCAGTGACAATGGGAGCAGAAGAGGGATGTCAACCTCTGGGACAGATTCAGCCTCCAACAACCCCACCTGTGCCTCACTATGGCCATCATCATCATCAGAGTCGGATGAGACACTGACATCAGGTTGTGAGGGGGGACAGACACCAACCACCTGTGAAAACCAAGACAAAAGCAGTACATTACTACCTGCACTTTTATGTATGGTAATCCGCACACACTCATACAAATGAGGATCCACAACTACATCACCAGTCTCATATCTTCTGATCTCCACTCCCATGCACAACAGACAGCCTCACACCAACATACACAGACAAGTCAAGCCCTTTAGAACATGCACTTCAGCCATATCCAGGTAACATTGCCAGTACAATGCATATGTAAGGTATGCAATATGACACTATACATGATATAACTACACATACAATCCAGTACACCTATCTTGAGAATGACATGCCAGTACTAGTGTCACTGCCTCAGGTATGTAGCATCTCCCTTTTGTGTAAACCCTCAGATCTACTACTATAGCCCTACTATAGCCCCCTCCTTTCTCTCCCCCTTCCCATTCTCCACACTATTTATCCCCCCCCACTTCCTATCAGTGTCTATACATTGTCATTCTTTTGAACAACGATTATCTTTTTTTGCTCTGTGTAGTACATTTTTGACCACTGCTATCAGTGCAACCATTAATGTTCATAATTTTTTCTTTTGTTTTTCTCTCTATAATTAATTTTGTATTTGCATTGTTATTTTTAATAGTTTTGGTTCTGTATGTTTATCTTTGCTTATGTTTGCTGGGGCTCTTTCCCCTTAGGTCTCCACTGAAAATGGCTTGCTTACTATCAATGCAATGCAAATAGTTAACCTTTTCTTCTTACAATTATTTTGTATTGTGGTTGTTATTTAATATTTGCATATTGTCACTTTATCTTTACTTATGTTTGCTGGGGCTTTTCCCCTCGGGTCTCCACTGAAAATGGGTTTGTTTGCAGACTCAGTTGGACTAACTCAGTTAACAAATGTGAAATAAATAAAAATAAATAAATAAATCTTGGAATAATTGCCTCATGTATACCAGGCTATGTAGCCATTTCTAACTGTAAGTGCAGATATGTCGATCGTTGTTCAAATACTCACCTGTGACTAACCAGTCTATGAACCGTAGTTAACTGTTCCAGAATGGAACATAACAATATTCTACTCTGGCTAAACACATTTGTACAAAGGGCAATATGGCAGCCCTTAACTTTCATAGGTTATATATGATCTGTAAAGAAAACAGTATCACACTTTCCAGGTACAGGACCACAGACTTGGGCCACACCTGACGGACCTATGAAAAGGTGAAGGAGAGGTACTGTCAGCACCTCCAAAGGTTGCAGCACAACAAGGTAATATGTGCATATATCCACATGTACAGTAACTACTGTGATACTGGTTGTATTGCTGACATTCTGAGTATGTGTGCACAACTGAGTATAAACCCTAACTACCCCATTGCAGATAGACCTAATACCCATGTACAGCTATATACAGCCTGCCACAATGACTGATACACTATTACACTGGTGAACACAGTACACTTACCTGGACACTCTTCTGCTGCGGGACAGTGTGGCACCCACCTCCACAATATATGGTGCGATGAATGCCTGGGAGCTGTCATGTGTTCCTAAGTTTGCCAGGAATTCCTTTGTGGCTGAGAGTGGCTGTTCTGTTGCAGACCCTCCACCAGTGGCAGTACAATCCCTGGCAACAGCAGCTGCCTTTCATCATGCAGCATTCAGCATATCTGTGGCCTGGTGTTGGATCTGCTCATAGGTCCTGTCCTGTTGGCCAATCTGATTGACATCCCACACAATGTCCACCCACAATGCTGCCTGCTGCTCCCAATTATGCCTCCCCTGGACAACATCTGATGGTGCTGTCTTTGTCAATCCACTATTATGTCTTTCTCCACATCTGAGAAGGGTGCATGTCTTCTGTGGTACATGGTTCCTAAAAGACAACAAAAGGGGAACACATTACAGGACCAGATACATGGACGTCCACTATGTATAAATCCAGCACATCCCATAATGGTCTGCACTATCCACTGCTCCCTCACATGCCATACCCCACAGTCTGGCAACAGTAAATGTGTATGGATGCCACCAAGACAGTAACAATACTGCGGTATGTCCCCATGTGCCATGACAGATTCTGCTATATGTTCCAACACCCAGCACTGCAGTCTACTGTGATGTGTCCCCTACAGGCAGACTCCCACTGATATGTCATATGGTCACTGCCACACAATTAACAGTGTGCTAACACAGCAATTATATGGGACAGACCAGCAACACCAGTGTGCCACAATGACATAAAACAATGCAAACCAGCTGTAGTATATGCTACCTGTAGGCATCATGCCTCTCAACTATACAGATATTTGCAGAATATCAGGATGTTCGCTTCATAGTTTTGGTCAGTTTCATGCAAACTTGTGGATCTCTGACAAATATTTAAACACTGTTGCCGAGTTTGGGCCTTGGTCCCCCAATAAATTATGGCTTTGTCCTGCTTTCATCCTGTAAGAAGTTGACAGGTATGTTAGGCATAACCATCAACCAAACAGTGACATATGTCAACAGAAGCTGGAACTTAGCTAGAGTACATCAAGGACATTCAGGGACACTTTTAAAATTTTAGAACTATGTATGTGAGACAGTGACTGCGGGATGTGAATTACAGTACATCATTTGACGTTACAGGAGTGTACACCCTTACATTGTCACTATGTATTATGTGTAATCCACTAGCTTTCCAACAACAGCCAACCATTGTAGGAGGGATTAACAGGGACAAAGCTGAAGATTTGATTGAAAATCAGGGACAGTTGAGAGGCATGCTTATAGGTATAGGACAGCAGAGTATCACTGACATGTCATTACCATACATCTAAGACAGGCTTACTGTTGTAATCTCTATTCCCCATACCTCCATCCTCCCATCTGCATCCTGTTATATGGAGAAATCTATTGCATACAATACCTGGTGGAGTGCAATACTCCTGTTTGAACTTTGCTTCTGGTTACCTTTTGGAAATATGCTCTCCATGTGAGTTAAGTCTCATACAGACCTGTTCCCCATAAGCAGCTGCTTGCCTTTTTAAGGTACTGCTCATTAGCAGGTAATTGCCTCTGCACCAATATGTGGCTTAGAATTGCTAACTGCAACTAAAACAGCTGAATTGCACTATCATTGACCAATGGCATGCCACCTCAGTGCAATATATAAGACCTTCATGTAGACCTGAGCCCCTTTCTTAGTTGTTAAATGGACATTAATGAGGTGTGGATAGCATTACAGAGGGTAGGTGCCATAACTGTCAACTGTAGAGATTTATGGAGTATGTCTACAGTTTCGCCTCATATGTGTGATCAGTATCACACGACATTGTGGTCATCTGGTGGTTCACTGTCAAACATTGTGAGTTGAGGTCAGTAAGGAATGAGACACACCTGAGTGTCAGACTTCATACCCATCAGAATATGCATGCTAATGCAATAGCTGTTATTCTATCAACCTACTATCTTTGTAGGGAAAAACCATTACACATGTCCCTATCCGTGGGTATTAGCCCCCATTACATATGTCCATGTCTGTATGTGTTGTTCTAGAGGGTTGGGAGGAATGATAGGTCTGTTGCAGCTACCTTTACATACAGCTGTGTATGCTACAGGCTGCAGTGCACATAGGGGGGAGTGTGGACATTTTTGAGGACAGCAAATTGTACATGTAACTGTGGCAGCTGTGGCAGCCCTGTTGTTATAATAGATTTAGGGTAAGAGTACCTTGTACAGTCCAATCAAGACATGTGATTAAGGTATGTCTGTTATGCAATGGTGCCAGTAACAGAGTAGTAGGCAACATATAGTTAGGCTATACAGATATATGCAGTGTGTCCCTTCCTGCAGGCTTCTGACTCGCAAAACTGGGTAGCAGTTCATAAACTAGCGGTAACCTTTGCAGATTAGGATTGCATGACTCAGTCATTGCTTGCTGTCTTGACAGTAATGTAATTCAACTGCAACACAAACCTGGATTTGAACCCAGGACTGTGTGTGGCAAAATGTACTACATGCAAGGCATTTAACAGGCTGTGCTACTGAGTCACTCTAAAAGCATGTGTATTTGCAAGATATATGTGCACATAAACAGGCTGTGACAAACAGTTCTACATCCATCAGTATATGCATGACTTTATATGGCTGTATTTCTGCACCAGGGTCCCAGTTGTACATGTACTTTGCCAATGCTGCCTTTGCAGGTGTCTTTCCACAAGTTGCTGATAAAAAGGCACATATACCTGCTGTCACAGGCCTCACTTACATCCATTATTATGTATTTGGCTGTCTACTGGTGTATTATTGCACTAGAGTCCAAGGTAAACTCCCAATTTTCCCATTAGTTTCTATTTCATTGACATGGCTGACTGTAATTGGCAATCAATATGTTTTGCTGGAAACATATGTTTTAAGTCAGATTTATGTGGTGTGGTGGGTTAATGCAGTGGGCTATAAGTGACAGAGGCCTGGGTTTGAAACTTAGCAGAGGTGTTTATTTTGTACATGTGTCTAACAATGTAATAAACACATTTAATCATTAAAGCTCATTTAAGCTTAGCAAAGTAAAGCAGTGTGGCATGTCGCACCATGCCGCTTTGCTTAGCTCCATGCAAGTCCATGCTAAAAAAGATAAAGAAAAGAAAAAGAGGATGATAGGAAAGTGGTGAAATGGGGGCAAACAGGGGGAAACATAGTGAAAGGTAGTTAGGGATGTGCAGGAAAGGTGTAGGAAAAAAAACATAGCTATCCATATATTGTACAGCAACAGCTGTGCATTTTGACAGATTTTGTAAATTAAGTTAGACTCTCGAACCCCAGAGAGAGGGGTGAGGACAACATAACTGTGTTGTCAAGCCAATTAGACCAGATTAGTGGTGTCCAGTGGACACATTTGTGACATGGAGAGCTATGTATGGGGTGATTTATTTTTGGGACAGGTGCCCATTTTTTTTTTTAAGGTGAGAGTAGAATGTAGGGGAAGGGACATAGGTACATATGGGCAGGTAAGTTGGGTAGGAAAAGATGCATTTGCAGACAGACAAGACAGACAAGATAGCAGACAGTGGCAGTGTGTGACACATGAGGTGGGTAAGCACCTTGGATGGGGAGGGTCTTGTGGAATCCAAGTCACACATGCCTCAAGACAGCACCAGCATGACTCACATTCCCACCCATGAGACAGTCGACACTGCTCCTTCACTGAACCAGGGTTGGCTGTGCTGGAGGCTGGGCACCAGGGTGAGCCTGCCCGACCATGTCAGCCAGCGTGCACTCAGACTAGTGCAGGTGGCATTCATAGCTCCAGTGAACAGTCCTGCACACCAGGAAGTTGATCCTGGGAGACTGCAGCCCCTTTGGCACCTTCCCAGGGGGAAGATGGGCCCCATAACCTGATGCAGTTCCACCCGACACTGCAGGTTGCTGCAGGGGTAGCAGAGGGGGCACCACCAGCTTGGGTCCCAGAAGCGCTAGGACCCAGTGCTATGGCTAGTTGAGGCAAGGTAGGTGGATCACCCTGAACCAGCCTACCCTGACGTGCTGTGGTAATGGAGGTATAGCAATAAGTATAGGTTAATTGACAAAACATTGTTAGTAATAACAGCATGGCAGAACATTGGAAATAATGCAATTGCATATCAATGCATATCACGTGAAACACAACAATAATTAACAGAACAGTCAGTATAACAGCATGCCAGTAACAGTTTCAGCATAAGGCCAACAAAATAGGTAATTTAACAAGATATGTTAATATGCATCTATTATAATACATAACAATAACACATGCTCCAAAAACAGTAACAACATATGTTAATAGTAAACCATAATCAATGAATAAAAGTAATAAATAAATGAAGATAAGGGGTTGGGGATGAGAGAAAATCAGTCTGTTAGTAACAATGCAGCTTACTTCCTTGACAACAGTAGTACTATCTCCTCTATAGGTCTGTATTTTCTTTGTGTGTATAGTGAGTACAAGTCTCTTGTAGCTGATGTAGCACATACATACCTCTCAAGCTATTTGCATGGGACATTATGGGCCAAACGGTAAAACTGCAGGTACACACCTACACAGAACACTTGCACATCAGTGTACCTATATAAATACTAAGGTGTTCTGTGGGCTGAAATGGTGATACTTTGAATCTAGGTACTCATTGCCATGGTATTCCTCTAACAGGCAGATTACACACTATTAGTTATGTATTGTGAAATCATGACACTTGAGAGATATGTATGTGTACAGTACAGACACTAAACAGCAGTCCTGCCTTGGTTGGCAGGCATGGGAATAGAACCTAATAGTAGTGACTGCAGGGGACGTCTGCATGGAATGTATTAATCAACTGCAGGAACTTTTAAGAGACTCTCCAGGCATACAGCCATACCAGGATTACACATATTAATTCTGACTGCACATTGATAATTTTTCACATTCTTGCTAATGATTTTAACAGTCTAGGAAATCTAAACACACAATTATCTGCTTGTAATATGAGCTACCTCACCCATTTACCTGTAGTTCCTGTAGAGAGAGAATTTGTGAGCATTACATGACTGCTACTGTAATATTTAGTGCTACATAGCACTGGATTCGAACTCTGGTCTGTGTCTGGCAAAATGTACTATGTATAGAGCATTTAACAAACTAAGCTACCGAGTTACTGCTGTTTACAGACTGACTGATATTTGACTAGAGCTTACCTGGAACCAATATATGACCTGTCAGTACTACTACAGTGTTATACTAGACTGCAGTAACAGTAGAACACACATGCATGAAATACAAGCATAAAACAGATAGTGCGTATGCTATATATCAGTATAAATAATGCTGGTGTACACAATTTATTCTAAGTGGGTTGAAATATCTGTGAAGTCAACAAACAACATCAGTTTGTGGAGTGGACTACCTCACCCATATACCTTGATTAACTGATGTTTGTGCATGACAGAGCATTATGTGAAGAATATTGGCCTAGAGACAGCCTTGAACGGTACTATATGAGTTAAACAATACAAGTGACATCCATTAGATTTGCATTCTACAGCTATTACAGTGTTATACTTGACTGCAGCATCTTACCTTATAGCCTGAATGCATACCGGTCTACTGCAATGGTCTACTGCAATGGTTACAACAAGACATTCCTGATGTACACCATTTCCCTTGGTGTTATTGGTATTGTTTCATGTTTTATTGCACAACAGTTGCCATTATTTATTTTTCGCAATATAGCTCTACTTTCACGTTTATTTCACTACACACTTTATTGTATATACTTGAATGCAGTTACTGGTATTGTTTCATGTCTTTATTGCACTACAGTTGGCATTATTCACTTCTTGCAATACAGCTCTAATTCCACATTTATTGCACTACAGACTTTTTGTATATACTTTCATGCAGGTAATGCTTTACCCTTTCTTGCTTACTTCACTGCAGTTAGCATAATACAGCCATACTCACCATACTCACAGCACAACCTAGCCAGGTGCCCAGCATGTGACTCGACATAGCGAGCTCTCTCTGCTGCAGCTGTTGGGAGAGAAGTGCACCATTATGCATACCACTTTTGCAGACATTCAGATAATATATTGGTGAAACAGAGGTAAAATTACTTACATATTTGTGGGCCATTCCCTGCCCTAGCTTCTTTGACCCAGGTGTCCAAGAGTTCCCCCTTTTGTCTTTTCAGGTCATCATGCTGGTGACGACACTGCTCACCTGTGTGGGGGAAACCAGCTGGTCAGTTCTCTGGCCAGCCAGTCCCAGGCCTCTGTCTTACTCTCTGAGCCCTGGAAACCTCCCTGCACCAGCCAGTCATCATGGTTTTAACTAGGAGTTCAACAACGACCCTGGGATCTGGAATGCCCCAACACTGCACCCAAAAGCATGCACCTTCACCAACACCAGCCATAGCATGTGTCAGAGGAAGAAATCCAATGGATTCCACTGTATTTCCCCTTTTGAGCTTAATAAAGGCTGTTTTCCCATGCTTACATGTCATTGGTCAACATTCAAAAAAGCACAGTGTTGCTTAGCACCACACAAACCAGCGCAGCTGAGCTGAGAAGTGCAAAATCTCACAAAACTGGAATTTTAGTGGAGCTTAGCAGCTCACAAACCAGCCAAGCAGAGCTGATCAGTGCAAAAACACTGGCAGCAATTATCACGTTTATGTGGCACTTAGCAGTCTTAGCAGGTCTCAGAAGAGCACAGTGATGCCATATTTTAAAGTAGCCTGCAACATTTGTATATTAAAATTAAATACTTAATTCCCTTCCATTTATTCAAACCCTGGATCTACTGCATATCATGCAATCATGCTACCCATTTAGATACGTGGATACTAAGAAATCTGGTATACCTTCACATATACCTCCAAACTACTTATAAGCAGTGCTGAGCTACACTCCACACTGTGCAAACATGCTTAGATATGCTTAAACATCACATTTAAGTAATTAATGACAACCAGTTTCTGTTTTTAGATGTCTGGCAGGTGTCTGCTCTCTTATCTGTGGGCACCGCTTAGCATTGATGTGCTCTGCACTACACAAACATACTTTTTATTAAAAAAAATTAGATAAAAATAAAACAGTAGGACAGTGCAGGGGGTGTCTTATTCCTCTGCAGACACAGTTATCACTGCACCTCTCCCTGCACTGATTCAATAACAGTGTTTCTTGGCTCTCCCTTGGCAATGCGCCATCATTAATATGCATGTACAGGGACATGGTGACATTCCCTGTAGGCTCTACATGGTGCCTGTATGGTTTTTATTAAATCCTAGGATCATTGCTGGTAAATTCTAAAACCTATGTTGTTTTTGCTCAATACTAATGGTGGTATGGTTGGTACTAAAAGATTCCTGTGTTTTTATTTATTTAAAATATGAACATCTCTTACACCTACAGTAACTGTCCATGAAGTGGAAAAATTTGACTTAGTCTGTCATTGTAAAGCACTGGTGGGGTAGCATCGTGTCAGAGGTTACAGTATAACTTAAACTATGAAGAAGCTCTGTGAATAGCATAATTAAGAGTTTTGGTGCTTGGATAATCTGAATAATTTGTCTTTGCTTTAGTCTGTATGCAAGTAGCCTCCTGTGTGTATCACAATTCATCCAGGATTTGTAATGAAGTGCCTGATAGGCACAAATCTATTCTCTCTCTCACTATTTCCCCACTGGTGAGATTTTTACTTTCCCATAGGTCTGCATATCCATCTTCTCAGCATATTGTTGCATCATTTTCTAAACTATTTGCCTGAAAATTCTATTTGCATACACATCGGGTATTTGCCTCTGTTCAGATGGCTATCAGTTCTAGACTAACACTCAAATGCATCCCAGTGGATTTATCTAAATATATCTATGCCATGCTTGCTTAGTAAAAGCTTATAAATCTTTGTCCTATAAAACCATAGATCATATATAACTCTTCTGTTGTAGTGCATGAAACCCTTACAAGACATGCATACAGTTTAGGGAATCTCCATCTGGTGTGGTAAAGCTAGAGCTAAACTCTCCTTGGAGCAGTAATATCCATATATCATAAAATGACTTTATCTGTTGCCCCTTTTTTAGCATATTTTGGGATATTAAATATTTTTTCAATCTTAAGATTTGAAGATGGCATCCACCAAGGCATAAAAATCCATGTCCATGAACATTAGTGTACTCCTGTCATAAAAAAAATACTTCACAACTTTGGCCTGCCTCCAGACTTAAATGTATAATGCCATGTCTGTGAGTCAGCTGACCCAAGTTTGATTGGCGCCTCAGGTGATGCAGGAGCTAGGCAGGGGGTGTAACTGAGTGGCTTGTATCAGTTCAACTAACCCTGGGGGAGAGACCCTACAAAAGGCTGGTGCATGTCTCCCTTGTTGCTGACAGACTACAGCTCTGGGGGTGGTGGCTGAGGCTCTCTGATCATGTCAGCACAGTAAATAGTGATGCATGTAATGTCAGGCTAACTTTGACAAGTTAGGTAGTCCCCTACCTTACAATGCAAAAATTCCTGCCCCAAGCCATGTATGATGGGTGTCCCATGGATGTTGCTTCTCTTCAATGGGGTGAAGTGCTAGTCTTAGAAAGCAGTGACTCAAAGGCTGTTCTGTTCTGAGACAGATAGTACCTGCCTGCCTTCCTGTCTGTATGCATCATTACAGAAGGATTCGGCTCTTCCTCCCGCATAGCAAAAAGTGAAAGATGGGAAGGGAATCTGACAGTCTTAGCAAGGAAGTAGACCATAAGGTTGTTCTCTCACTGAAGAGGGAAGGCTAGCCTGAAAGGTTACCGCAGGATATGGTAGCCCATCCCACCACTCCCGATAAGTAAAGGGAATAAGAAGAATGAACAGGATTATTGAGGCTACAGGCAGAAAACAGTGTCTTGTGGAACAGGGGACAAGCAAAAAACTTTCCAACCCCTCCTATGATTTCAGCAAAGAAGGGCAGTGCTTCATCCATAAATACTGCATAAAATGTGAGGTCCCTTTCCAGTTTTACTAAAGCCACAGGCTACTATCTCATTGTATCTTTCTTAGTAGTCACTATTTTTTAGTTCAAATTGATAATTTGTTAAATTCATAGGTTCATAGGTGTGTACTAGGCTAATGGCCCTGGAGCCTTTACAAGACTAGCCCTTAGGATTACCCTGGCATTGTGTCACCCGACCTTAGTTCCCAGTGCCACTCTCAAGTAGAGTCAGTGAGTGATCCCCAGGGTGAATTTTCTATTTCCCATCCACTCATCAAGATTTCTCTTGAAGAGGGTTAGTGAGGCACTCTGCTTGACATGTATAGGAAGTCTATTCCATAGCATGGGCAGCTTCTGGGTTATGAACCTGTCCCTCCAGCTTGTTCTTTTGCTTGTGGTAATGAGGTTGAGGTCTCTGGAGCATGTAGTGTGGAGGGATTGGGATTTCTTTAGGTGTAGCATTTCTAACAGAGCTGGGTTAGACATGGCTTTGTAAGTCAAGCAGAGATCTCCTCTAAGTAGGCGATATGAGACAAAGAATAGTTGGAGTCTTTTGAGTCTGTCCATATAGGATAAGTGTTTAAGGCATAGGATCCTCTTTGTGAGGTACTCTTGCAGCCTCTCCAGTTGTTGCAGGTGTCTAGTGAGGCACATACCAAATGGGGAATTGTACTCGATGATTGGCCTAATGAGGGAAGAGTACAGGGAGACAATGACCTCTTTCTTCCTGGATGCAAAACCCTTAGTAATGAGATGTGCCACATAGAACGGTTTTCTGACCACAGTGGCAATGTGGTGGTCAAAAGAGAGGTTGCTGTCAACTTGTGTTCCCAGATCTCTTGTAATGCCTTCTGTATTCAGTGGACTACCATTGATGTAGTAATTCATGGGATCCGGGTTTTTCCCAAAGGGGATGATGACACATTTTTTGGCATTGAGCTTAATGCCATGGTTCTGACACCTGTCGTTGGTCTCAGTGAGGCCTTTTTGTAGGATGTCAACATTACTTGGGGAGTTAATTATGGCTCCCAACTTGCAATCATCCATGAACTTTGTCAGCCAGAGTCCCTTCGTGTTGGCCTGGACTTCAGAGAGGTAGATACCAAACAGGAGATGACCCAGGACCAAACCCTGTGGAACTCCACTCATGGCTGGTCAGCAGTCTGACTTGGAGTCAGCTACTTTCACACTGTGTGTTCTATCTGTGTGCCAGTTTGCAGCACACCTAGTGATATAGAGGTTGATGCCTAGCTTAATGAGTTTTTCTATGATTCCTGAGAGGGGACTGGTATTAAAGGCCTTGGCCAGGTCAAGGTAGGCTGTATGAACCACCGTGCCTTCATCCACAGCTCTGGTGACTGACTCAAAGAAGTCAACCAGGTTGAGCAGGCATGATCTGCCCTTCACAAAACCAAACTGTGTGGGATCCAGAGTTTGGAGACTACCTATAGCCTTGTTTATTAGGTCCATAATGATGCATTCCATAGCTTTGCATATCAGACTGATCAGGCTAATGGGGCAATAGTTCCCAGGGTCTGTAGTCACTCCTCCTTTGTTGAGAAGGATAACTGTAGCAGTGCGCCATTTAGTAGAGACAAAGCCTGAGGTGAGGCTGTGATTGAACAGGGTACACAGGTGAGGTGCAAGTTCACTCTGTAGTTCATGTAGAACACAGCCAGGGGATATTGTCAGGTCCCATAGAAGCTGTATTCCTGGCCTTGGACAGTGCCATTTTAACCTGTGCTGCAGTAATACTGGGTGCCTGGCAATCTACCGGTATTGTGATTGGTCCTTTGGTGGGGGAGATAGGGATAAAGTTGCCACTGAATCTGTCAGCCAGTATATTGGCAATATCTGTTGGCTCGGTATAGGTGGTGCCATTGTGCAATAGCTCTGAGCAAATCTGGGTATTGCAATGGGGATTATTTGCATAACTGTAGAAGGCCTTGTGGTTGTCTTTATTATCTGCTGCAATTCTGTTTTCATAGCTAGCTTTAGAGGATTTGATGAGGGATCTCAACTTTTTGTTGAGGCTAATAAGGGAGTTTTTCCAGTCTTGGGACTTCACCTTATTCCACATCAGTTTCCTCCTTTTGTTGTAGAGTTTCTTTATGGCAGGGGGCCACCAGATTGGCTTCCTTTTTTTTTTGGAGAAGAATGTCTTGGTTTTATTGGGTATGGTGACATCCATGCATTTGTGTACGTGTTTATACAGGACATTAGTGTATGATAAGGTGGTCATGCAGCTGTTCTCCAATTGCATTGGTACTGTGAAGTTAGTCACCTCTGTTTTTAGGAGCCCATAGATAGCTTTGGAGAAGTTTTTATTGTTGATTACCTTTGCGGGGGGGGGGGGGTGGATTTCCAAGGTGATTAGTTTGTGGTTGGATCTAAGCAGGGAGGAGTTGACTATTGGTATAGAGCAATGGTTGACCATGTTAGTAATAGCCAGGTCAAGGATATTGCTACCTCTAGTGGGGGTAAGAACGACCTGATCCAGGGCATTCGAATTCATGAATTTCAAGAAACTTTGGGCAAGTGAATTGGTACATGAGTAGTTTTCACAGTTAAAGGAGGGGTAACTGAAGTTTCCCAGTATGAGAGTGTTAGATTGGACCCTGATATTCTCCAGGGTGCTTATGAATGTGGAGTGTGAGTCTTGGGACATGGTTGGGGACCTATAGCATGCTACAACCTGAATCGCTGTCTTACCCAATGTTAGCTGCATCTGAAGTGTCTCTGATGTGTTATGTTGGGCAACCAGTCTGGAAGTGTGTGCATCCTTTATGAATATGGAAACCCCACTGCCCTTGGAGCTTCGGTCCAAGTTCTGGAGCTGAAAGGTGTGGAATGAGTTATAGTCTGGTAGTGTAGGGGTGCTTTCTGCTGTCTTGAACCAGGTCTCTGTTACAGCACAAATGTCAATGTTCTCCATTTTAAGGAGTGCTTTGAGCAAGTGCAGTTTGAGATTTAGACTTCTAGCATTGAGCAGCATGACCCTCAGATTGCATTTATTTGTAGCTGCTACAGTGGTAATTTGGACTTTGGAACACCACCTAAAAAGGCACTATAGGGGTGACAAGAGCCTTGGCCACTATCCGGAAGCCCAGGGGTGACAGATGCAGGCCATGTCTGGCAAAGCATTGACGTCTGTCAATCATGTCATCCCAGGCAGACAGATACTGGATCCCCTTAGAACGACACCAGAAATGTAGCCAATTGTTGAAATCAATAATTTTCTGCTTGTACTGTGGTATCATTCTGGGAGATGGTAGGAGGCTGCTCAGGTCTAGGGTCATACCCACCTGGGCTATATAATCTGAGAGCTCCTCCATGTCTCTTTCCATGTAGTCCAGGGAGGTAGGTCTCAGGTCATTCACACCCACATGTACAATGACAGAGTCATATGTATACCTGTTGTTGAGGGACCTGAGTGCATGTGTTATGTGGTGGATCCTGGCACCTGACAGGGAGCTGACTGTTTCTTTCTCCTTATTCAACCTACAATTCACCCCAACCCATAAGTAATAGTCTTTGCTAACCTGCAAACTAATTCTTTACTTCCAAACCCAATATATATATGCTTCTTTGCTGTCTTAAGTTCCTGCAAAAATTAAATATCTGACTTCTTGGAGCATGTAAACTGAGTGAAAACATCTTTATTTTATTTTTAGCTCTGTAAACATTTATTGCTAAAGCAGTGAAATGTATTTGTTTAGTTGGGCTGACAACTACAGAGATAAACAGAAAAGTTGTTTGCTGTTATTATAAAAACCTGGAAACAGTCCCAAAGTTATATTATTAATAATCCAGATCTTAAAATCATCAGCTCCACAAATAGGCAATGAAGAAATAATATATACCAACCTCAAAATCAGCCAAAACAAAACCATCAACATAATTGGATGCTACTTCCCACCTGGCCAAAACATCCCTCCACTAGAAAACCTCCTCAACTTGTCCACCCATCATCTCCCCCAAGAAACTATCATCTTAGGTGATTTTAATATTGACTGGCAATCCTGTTCTGGCAACAATCCAACCCATCATGTACACCTTCATGGCTTCACCCAACTAGTCCAGTCACCAACAAGGATAAATAAAAACTCCAGCAAGCACACTACCCTGGATTGGATACTGGTCAGTAAGAACCCCCAGTCATATATAACAGGCTGCTTATCAGATAGCCTCAGTGATCACTCCCCAACATTCCTACTCAAAAAATACCTGTACCAAGCTAAACCTGTCATCTATCGTCAAATACATAAAAAAATAAACTTTAACCCACTCACATTCATCTCATCCCTCAAAGAATGTAACTGGCATGCTCTAAAGTACCTCAGTCTAGATGACACAGTTGAATTTTTTAATAATACCTTCCTGAACATCCTTAACTACCATGCCCCCATAAGATTTTCCAGAACCAAAGCACAACCCTCCATGGCTACAGAAAACCACTAAGTCAGAAATGAAAAACAGAGATAAAGCCTGGGAGCACTGGCGCAAAACCAAATCCCCCTCAGCTAGACAGAAATTCCTAGAACTACGCAATAGAGTCAAAAAGCTAATAAAACAGGACAAATTCCAATACTACCAGTCTGCCCTAGACTCCTCACAACACAGCCCCAAACAATTCTGGTCCTTCATAAACTCCATCCTCCACCCAGGTAAAGTCAGTACCCCTCCTCCTAACATCTCTCACTCCTCAGAAAATATTGCTACCTCATTCAACACACACTTCACCCAAACCATACTATCACTAGCTAAGCAACACAACTCCCCTCCCCTCCAACCCACACCTTCAACTAGTAATCTCCCCACTGCCTTCTCTTTTTCTCCTGTACCTACCTTCAACATAAAAAAACTCTTAACTAAATTTAAACCCACCAAATTAGCAGCAGACAACCTCCCAAGTGAATACCTACAAATCGCAGCTGATGCTCTGGCCTACCCAGTATCCATCTTGATTAACCGATCTCTGTCAGAAAATTACGTTCCCACATTGTGGAAAGTCTCACATATAATTCCCCTCCACAAAGGCGGACCCTCTGCAGAACTAACCAATTACTGCCCCATAGCTATTCTCTCTCCACTCTCCAAAATACTAGAGAGATGCATACACTCTCAGGTCTCAGACTACCTCCTTACTAACAACCTCCTTTTCAGTACTCAGCATGGTTTCCGACCAAACCATAGCACCACCACTGCCTTACTCTCCTTTACTAACACTATCCTTCAGCATAAAAACAATGGCTATCTGTCCTCTGCTACTTTCCTAGACCTATCTAAAGCATTTGACATGGTCCCACACAAACAACTTATCTCTGTCCTCAATAACCTATCCTTCTCACAATCAGTCATCAACTGGTTTCAGAGTTACCTGTCTGACTGCCAACAATCCGTTGTATGGCAGAATGACATATCTCCCCAACTACCTGTCTCCATAGGGGTTCCCCAAGGATCCATCCTTGGACCCCTACTCTTCTCTGTTGACACCAATAATCTAGCCTCTGCCACCAAACATGGCACACTCATCCAATACGCAGATGACTCGACCATCATCTTCTCAGCCCAGTCCCTACCCAAACTGCAAAAAGTCACACAGGAAGCCTTTTCCTCTGTTGAAACATGGTTATCCGATGCCCAATTAATACTCAACCCAAACAAAACTAAACTACTCATCTTCCAACCCACCAAACATACTCAAAACAACTCTCACTTTAACATCACAGCAAAAGACAACACCACTATATACCCAACTGAACACACCAAATTGCTAGGAGTGGAAATAGACAATAAACTAAAATTTGACATTCACATATCCATGACCATAAAAAAAGTCCACAAAAAACTAGGAGCATTATACAGAAATAAACAATTTCTCACCAAAGCAGCAAAGATTTCAATAGCAAATTCCCACCTTATCGCCACCCTACTCTATGCCTCTCCAGTATATACCAACCTAAGGCAACGTGATCTAAACAAGCTAGAGACCTGCTACAACAAAATCGCCAAATTCACCACAGGGGCATCCTACCGTAGTCACCACTGTCTCTCACTTGCTGAACTGGGCTGGCTTGAACTCCCTCACCTCCTTCAGTGGTATCAACTCTCACTCGCCAACAAACTAGTAAACCATCCACTAAATGTCGCATCCCTCCAGAATCTACTCCAACCCTATCGCACCACCAGACCACTAAAATCCAGCAACAAAAATCACTTGCAGATCACTAAAGGCAATAACTCTGCTGGTGAAACACTATTCTCTTGGGTCATAGCCAAATTATGGAACTCACTCCCACCCACAGTTACCTCCGTAACATCATGCAACAACTTCAAAACTTTATTAAAAGCACACCTAAAAACATGCTGGCTATGCCCTTGCAACTCCCACTCTAATATCATCCACCCCATCCAACTACTACCTTTCTTTCCACTCCACTAAGTGCCTTGATTATAGCAAGCTCAGATGCTCATAAGCCTAGTACTTATTATACAGCAGGAACTTCTCATTGTTAAATTTGTTAATGCCTGTTATGTACTTCACAGATAAAGATTCTAGTTGTCTACTGATGTACTATGTTCTTCATCTGTAAATATGTTGTAAGTAATTTCAATGTTAAATTGTTAATCGCTATGTAATCCAATGTAACTACTGTCTGTTTATTTTACTGTGGAGCTTTTCTCCCCGGGCCTCCGCTGAAAATGGACTCACGTCCAGTCGGACACTCCCGGTCAACAAATTTAAATAAATAAATAAATAAATAATCAGTAGGGCAAGAAATATCAGTTAACACCAATTTGACTTTTAAATTAGACTAAACATGGAAAAGCAGTTAACACTGTCTTTAACAAAACACACATTAGTGCCACAGACAACATAGGACAGGATTAGCTGCCTAGGAATTATTACTAATATCACAGAAAGTACATTCATGCCTAGGGTGGTTGAGTTTTTGCCGAATCACATTCTCATTATTTATTAGATCATTTGTTGTTTGTTATAACAGAGCAGATCCAGGAAAATGCTACTGTACAGGCTTAAGGTTTTGCTCAAGCAAGGAAGCATTAGGATGCAGTTCAATGTGTGGTAGCTGCAGTTCTTTTGCAGCCATTTCTGGCAATATGTCATAAATCAGAAAGGATTATTTGTTATTAGCATCCAAAGAGAACTATTATCTGGTCACTAATGATCCTCGCTGTCTATCACTACTGATCAGCCTTCTCTAGTTCTTGTTTCTCAGTCTTAGAAGGAGAAATTGATGCATATTTCCTGGGTCATTTAGTAATTTTGAATGGCCCGAGTGAACAGTTGTATTATATATGATCAAATGTACTTAATGTCAAATGTAAAATACTGGCATTAAGAAGTTCGAAAGTACATAATACTAAATGCCCAAAATATTGAACCTACAAATGAAGAAGAAAGAAAAACCTATTACCTCTCTTGATTGTCACACTAACCCTGGGATTCATAAAGCTTGCGCCATGTGCCGGGGTAGCGTCGGCGATCTAGCGAAAAATATGGCCGCCGAGCGATTCAGGTAAGAGCTGTTTCCACGTGCACTACCAACATACGCCAGAGCTGCGCAGCTCCCGGCGCATGTATGCTAGTTACCCCATGCACAGCAGTGTAGCATGCAAATGAAGGTATATAGCGATTCATTAAGTGGTGCAGGCGTAGCGTAAGCATGTAGAAATATAAACCAAAAAAAAATGGTTTACATTTTGTCAAACATAAAATCAGAGCCATGAAAGTGGACCAAACTTAAGTATTATAATGTTAATATATGCCAATGGCTAAATATATAGCCAATGGCATAAAACAACATGCACAACATATAAAAAAATAACATTTAATGTCATGGCCATACCAACGCAAAATAAAACAGCAGTGCATTGGTGCACAAACGGAATCACAAGGAAAATATATTTTGATGTCATAAAACTGTAATGTAACGCATTCATGATATCCCTATAATAGTCAATGGCACGCATGCTACACCACAACCATAGCACAAGAGTTGCTAAGGGTCTATGACAGTGTTCCAAGCGGTAACTAGGAATTAGCAGTCAATGCCATGCAAATGAGTCAAGTAATACTGAATCGCAAACACCCTACTGGCATAAGGATGTACCACACGGCATAGCAGTACAACACCGAGGAGTGGCCAGGAGGTAAACATGACATCAAGAGAGGGGCACGCCACCATAGCTGTAAGCACATTGGATCATTGCTAATCCATGTTGTGTGTTGCTAAGCAAAGCCACAGGATAGGGGTGTGGAAGTAGCCGTAGCTTTGCTTAGCTGGGAGCACATAAGGTAACCGAAAGTTCATGTGAACATGGATGAAAACATGCACGAAACCCGATAAACGGCTGTGTGCAGCGTGCACCACAGCTGAAACAGGAAGGATACGGGAAGACAATAAGGAAATGCTGCAGCATGGTAATTGGAGTACAAATGAGTAATTAACACCTAGAAACTCACAGTGGGCCTTAGACAACAACTAACAAGGCTGCTAGCAGCTACCTGCAGAACAGGAAAGGGGAGGTGTTGTACAGCAAAGAAAAGAGAACTGTCACAGCAGAACAAAGCAAACTTGCAGTAGATCAGCTACATAACACATTTCCCAACACAATCCTGGGTTGTGGAAGCACAAAACAAGAAAGGCGGCAGCTGGATGCATGCCTGACAATGGGAGTGGAATCGGGTTGAAAATAGAAGTAAAGGGCAATAGATGAATCATGGCAGACACGCGTAAGTCAACACCAAAGGCCCCACAATAGTAGTACCTGATGTAAAACCAATAATTAAGATACCCTGCAGCTGGACTAGCACAAATACACCCAATTACACCAGCATCATCCATTGCACAATAGTATAAGATGTGAAAGCCCCACACACACACTTGTGTATTCCCAAACACTCTGCACCATTGGTGTATACAGATGGGGAACTTTTAATATGTATATGTTAGGGACCGCCATAGCTTTGATTCACCAGCATGTATTGGAGACTGACGGTGGTGTGGAGGATGATGCTGACAACCATCTCAGGCACCGGAGGAGGAGAAGAGTGTTCACACCCAGGGTAACCTACCAGGGACTACATGATCTGGAGATAGTAGAGCATTACAGGGTGGACAGGGACATCATACAGCAACTTGTTGAGCTGTGCCGGCCATGCCTCAGAGCCAGAAGTAACAGAAGGGAACCATCCCAGTGGACACGAAGGTATGTGTAAGCTTGAGGATACTAGCCAAAGGTATCTTTCAAAGGACAACTGGGGATATCATGGGGATCTCATAGGCATCAGCATCCAGGGTACTCCACCAGTTCCTGGATGCCATGTTACCACATGCCTATGAGCACATATACTTCCCCCGAATGCAGGAGGAGTTGGCCAGCAATATGTGTCTCTTCTACCATGTGGCAGGCTACCCAGAGGTACTGGGTGCAATAGACTGCACACACATACACATCAAGTCACCACCCGGTGAGCATGGTAGGCTCTACATAAACCGCAAAGGATTCCCCTCCATCAACTGCCAGGTCATTTGCAATGCCCAGGGCATTATCATGGATGTGTGCGCTGGCAGCCCTGGAAGCTATCATGACTCCCACATCTGGCATGCCTCACAGCTGTATCAGGAATTTGCCAGGGGGGACATCCCATATGGCCACCTGGTGGGGGATGCTGGCTGTGCACTGGAACCATGGATGATGACTCCCATCAGAAATGCACACACAGCCACGCAAGAATGCCATAATGAAGCACATGCAGAAACCAGAATCATCATAGAGCCCATGTCTGGGATGCTGAAATCACGGTTCTGTTGCTTGGACATATCTGGTGGAGCCTTGCAGTACTCTCCAGGAACATGTGCCCACATCTTCATAGTATGTGCCATGCTACACAATATGATCCTGTGAAAACAGTTGCAGCAGGGACAGAATGGTGAAGGCCCTCACAGCCCACCACCATTGCCAAGGGACCCACAGGCACAGGGGAACTCTGACCACAAACACCCTGTGCTAGCCCCAGTAGGCAGATGGAGGCATGCCCAGTATGCCCATGGCTTGGCAAAGAGGGAACGTATAGCACACACACTGACAGTGTAGGCACTCATGGACTGACACTCTTCTCCAACTGCACACACAGCAAACATGGATGGCACACACTCACGGCCACCAGTAAATTGTCATGTATAGGTGGTCTAATGTGTGCATCCTACATAGGTAGCCCTCAACTATTGTACAAACAACCGCCATTGGCACAAGGTAAGTCAATACCTGAACAGTAAATAAGCTATCAGCATGTGTCCATACTGTATGTACAGGTTCATAGATACATAGGTAGGTACATGCCCATCCGCTGAGGCCACTCATAAGCATAGGCAAAATGTGTCTGCTGTCACCACCCCATCGATTAACTAACTGTCCCTCTGTGGAGCAGAGCCACTTGCGGGATCCCTGGGGTGAAGCTACTGTTCACCACCCACTCTGTAAGGATTCTCCGGAGTGTTAGTGAGGGGTTTTGTATAATGTAATCAGGGATGTACTTCCAAATAATGGAGAGTATTCCTGACAGGAATCTTCACAGATGTGTACATGTTACCTAGTATACCTTAAACACAGCTTGCATATATAGGTAGTTCTCCACAGAATAATAAACATGTGGAAAACACAACCGCTGAAATGTGCGTTAATCACCCTTGCACTACCAGTGCTTGCTGTGAGAGGTAAGATATCACTGCCAGGATTAGAACACGCAACCATGTACACATTCATCACAATAACATACCACTAAGCTACCTGAGATGTACCAATGGCAGTCATGTATACTGACAGAATAAAACACAAAAGGTAGGAATGTGTTGAAATAGGACAAACCGGCATGTACCCAATGTAAGGTGTATGTGATATATATATATATATATATATATATATATATATATATATATAATACACACACACACATATATATATATATATATATATATATATACATATATATATATATATATATATATATATATATATATATATATATATATATAAAATACACACATATATATATATATATATATATATATATATATATATACATATAGAGAGAGAGAGAAAGGGTGAGAGAGATATGTCGATATATGGGGATATACATATATATGTAGATATATAGATAGGTTAACAACATCTACATAACCATGGAGGTACATATAAATGGGATACCTACCACATACCAACACGCGTAATCCCGAGCCTTAAGGTCGGAAAGAACACAGTACTGAAACACCAGATGCGCGAGGTGTAATCTCACAATGTTAATGGACAGTTAGTCAGTGCTTCTGGTGTTGCGGTTCTGGTAGGTTATTGTATGTAAGTGTGTTTCTTAGGGCTGTAGTGTGTGTAAGTGTGTGTTCTGTGTGTGGTGTGTGTTCTTTGGGGACTGTAATGTGTGGGTGTTGGTTAGCTTTGTGTGTCTGTTTGCGCGACCTAGGAGGTAGAATATTAAAGTAGAGGGTGGTGTGGGGGGCGCAGACACCTACATGGGGCGTGTAGGGGGGCTTGGCCACCTGCTCATATGTAGTGTAGGATGGTTTGTTTCGATGTGTTGGGTAGCAGTGTGTCTGTGTGTGCGTGTGTGTGTTCCATGTTCGTGTTACTTTCGCAAGTTACTGTCGATGTCGGTAATGTGGGGAATGGGAGTCTGGTCCTGGTACTGTGTGCGTCGGAACACTCTGGTTTCGGGATTCCATTGGTCTCCTGAATACAGCAGTTGAAGTGTTCATATATGTGTATAACATGGACCATAGCAATCACACATTCCGCCACTACCAACCTTTATGAACAAAGGATATGGAGAGTATATGCCTACACACTATTACAAATATGTGCTATGGACATGAGCCAATGATAGTGTTACCACCTGTCCCTCTTTGCGAGGGACACTCCCTGTTTGGGCAGTTGTGTCCTGACCAAATATATTAAATGTGGCAAATGTCCTGGGATTGTAGGACATAATTATGTCCCATATATACTGTAATAGTTGCATACAATAGTTATTTCTGTATCTAAAATACCTACATGTTACAGGAAACGGGATAAGCAACTAAACTTCTACAAGAATAAGCTTATATTTAGGCAAGAAAGGAAAGTTCTATCCATTGTACTGACCGTGGGTTTGTGTCGGCCTGTAAAATCAGATGTTTGTCCCAAAAAGGTCCCACTATGGCCATATGAAAAGGTGGCAACCCTAGCCAAAGAAGGTCAGTCACCAACACAACTACGATGACTGCAAATACCTATGACAGAAACACACAGCTATCATGTAGCAACACATTATTACATTCAGATGTATTACCGAAGGGATTCAAGGACTAACATCACCTGCGTGCTATACAGGAACCACATAACAGTGCCTTAATGAATCAGCCACTTACCATTGTATTAGTCCACAAAAGGATAGGTGTTCAAATAGGGAAAGAACCCTCATGCACATAGCGTTTATGTATAAAAGCAGTTCCTACACACCTGCATCTGCTAAGCACACCCAGCAACCTCACCCCCACACCCAAACATATTACAATACAAACTGTAATAACATCACAAATCATTCACTCACTGTACGACATCTGCAGAAGCCTTAATATACCTTGTCAGAGACACACTAACATGGCCCTATGTGAAATTGCTGCTGTTATACAATGGAACAGCTGCTGATGTAACAGGGTTTGTTTGCACTAATCCCATTTCAGAGGGTTGTGCGTACACCAGTATGTGTTAGCAATTAGTGAGTAACAGCACAGTATGCTACACTTGTACACCAAATCAAGGATGTCTGATAAGCACACTGTACAACACACAACAGTCCATGCATAGCCATATCGCCTTGAGTTGGCTAAACATCCTTGGCAGACTTAAACATCTGCAGAAGTATCAGGTACAAACAAACCTGCATAAGTAGCACTGTTCCGAAATATAACAGCTGTACTCACATGTAGAACTAAATCATCTAGCCATTACACACCATCCATGGGAGTCATGAAGCTAATATATCTCTGTGTGTCTCCATATAGTTGTTGAAATATATCGCAAAAACACATCTAGGCTGTCACCCTCAAAAGTAAGTCAAACGGACAATGCCCATAAGGAGTACTCAGTTATACACCACTTTTGCCATGGTATCGGCTAATGGAGCAGCTGCACAGCTGATGTGCATCTAATTAACTACTTTGGGACAGAAATTGGTGGACAGGATACCACATGTTACCGATATGTAACTAGAAAAGGATGTGTTATCACACATTCAAACCATCCGTATATACCAGCGGAACGTTACAAAGAACATTGAAACACAAATTGAAAAGGATTGAATCAACAGTTAACGACACCTCGGGTTACTAATAAGGTATGTAGAACAGTCAGTATGTCTGTGTATGTGGTACCTTTCTGTAGTATTTAAAGTGCATGCAATCCATATAGTGGAAACAGTTATCTTGTAGTGATGTATTGTTGAGCATAGTAACACTTGTAGTATTTGTGTATACTGCTGTATACTGCTGTAGATCATAAGGCAAACACTGCATACACCTCAAGGGATGCTATATAAGGGCTTTGAACAGAAATACTCCTCACCAGCCGATGTCAGTGGCAGTGCTGGTCCAACAAGTATGTGCTATAACAGGGGATAGTATATGTTGATATATTGTAACTGTAGCCATATGCATGGGTGTATTACAGAGAATGCCGATGTCAGTGGCAGGGCTGGTCCAACAAGTATGTGTTATAACAGGGGAAAGTATATGTTGATATATTGTAACTGTAGCCATATGTATGGGTGTATTACAGAGAATAACATGTGGAAGGTTGGGCCACTGTGCAATTGTGATTTGCATTGTGGGATATTGTGCCAATCACTGTGTAATGTACATTATTGTAGGCAGATATGTATTACAAGCTACATAGCATTACTGTAATGTTAGGCAAACATTAGTTATGTCAATTGGCATTTACAATACATAATAACAGGATACATATGTCTTTTAGCGAGCCAACAGTTTATCAGCATAATAGCAAAGTAAAATGGAAGAGCTATTTAATTATCCATGCACATAAGAGATGTAATATGTGCAAAGGTAGGTACTAGGCTGTCTTACCAAGGGTATCTGTAAGACTAGCTAGCATGTGCTGGCTTTTGCCACCCCCATAGGTTGGTTCCCTGTGCCTCTGAATGGCAGAGCCAATAGTTCCCTGTGCCTCTGTCCAGCAGAGCCACTGCAGTGATCCCTGGGGTACATGTCTGTCTCCCATCCACATGTCAAGGTTTCCCTTGAAGAGTGCTAGTGAGGGGCCCTGCCTGATGTACATTGGAATCATGTTCCAAAGCATGGGGAGTGTCCGGGTCAGGAATCTATCCAAACAGCACGTCCTACTCATCGTTGTGGTTAGGTGTATATCCCTAGAGCATGTGGCTCTCAGGGGCTTCTGTTTAGGTGGAGCATATCCAGCAATACAGGGTTGGACATGGGCCTTGTATGTCAAGCAGAGATCACCTGTGAGTATGCGGTATGCAACTGAGTACAGCTGGAGTTTCTTAGGTTGGGCTGCATAGGTCATCTGTTTCAGGTCAGTAATCCTCTTGGTGTGGTACTGGTGTGATCTTCCAAGCTGTTGCAGTTGTCTTGTAAGGTATATCCCAAATGTGGTGTTGTATCCTTTAATGGGTCTAATATGTCATGTGTAGAGTCACAATGGCCCCTCTGATCTGGATGCGAACCCATTAGAGATTAGGGGGGCCATGTAGAAGGATATTCTAACCACTGTGTCATTATGGGTATCAAAGGAGAGATTGCTATCTACTGGGGTTCCCGGATCCCTTATTACCTTTTCTGTATGTAGGGGATTAGCACCTGTGTGGTAGTCCACAGGTAATTAGTTATATCCAAAGGGGATGACTATGCACTTTTAGGCATTCAGCTTGACACCATGATATTAACACCAGGTATCCATCTCAGTGCAACCCTTCCAGAGGGTGTCTGTAACAGCTGGGGAAACAATTATGTCCCCTAGTTTGCAGTCATCTGCAAACCTTTTCAGCCAAAACCCTCCTGTGCTTGTCTGTACGTCAGAGAAGTGTATACTGAACATGAGGGTTCCTAGGACTGAGCCCTGGGGGACGCCACTTGTAACTGGTATACAGTTGGACCTAGGGTATGCAACTCCCACTGTGTGGGTTTTGTCCGTGAGCCACTTTGCAAACCATCACATTACGTAGGGGTTAATGTTCAGGTGGATGGGTAAGTTGATAATACCAGAAGGAGGAATGGTGTTGAAAGCCTATGAGAGATCTACATAGGCTGTATGGACCTCCTCTCCCTCATCTAATGCCTTGGTAACTGTCTCTAAGATGTCCACCAGGTTTAGGAGACATGGTCCACCCTTAACAATAACAAACAGGGAGGGGTCAAAAGTTTGGAGGTACCCAATGTCTCTGTGACAGTGATCCATGATGTGCACCATAGCCTTGCAGACCAGGCTAGTCAGGCCTATAGGGAAATAGGTCCCGTGGTCCATTGTGGTGCCACCTTTGTGGAGTGGGATAACTGTTGCTGTGCGCCACTTAGGGGGCACTATGCCTGATGTGAGGCTATTTTTGAACATGGTGCATAGGTGGGGAGACAGTACGATCTGAAGTTCATGTAAAATGCAGCCTATGGATCCAGTCCCAAGGATGCTGTGATATTGCCTTTAGAGTGTACAGCTTTGAGAGGGATCTGCCAGGATATTGCCAATATCAATTGTTTCTGTAATGTTTGTGCCTTTGTGCTGTAACTCAGAGCAGATCTGGTTGTTGACATCGAGATATGTGACATAGCTATAGAATGCTTTTTGGTTGTTGTTGGTATTAGTTGCATTTTAGTTTTCATAGCTAGCTTTGGAGGATCTTATAAGTGATCTCACCTTCTTACTGAGGCTGGCAGGGAGCTCCTCCACACATGGTATTGTACTCTCGTTTGCAACATTGTCTTTCTCCTGTAGTACAATATGTTTATGGCAGGGGACCACCAGATTGGTTTAGTTAATTAGGAATATAGCATCCTGGTACTGTTTGGGATAACACAAGCCATGCACTTCTGTTAAGTGCTTATAGAGTACATTTGTGTAGGATTCAGCAGTTATAACAGTACTGTCCATCTACATGGGTGTCATAACGCCCACCACGTCTGTCTTAAGAAGCATGTAGTTGGCCTTGTAGACATATTATACTGTGGTTCCCTTAATGGGGGGGTGGGTGCGGGATGTGGATATCAATGGTGTTCAGAACATGGTCTGATTGGACCAACGAAGGGTTGGCTTCATGTGTGGAGCACCAGTCACTCATGTTGGTAATGCCTAGGTCTAGGATATTGTTGCCCCTGGTGGGTGTGTGAATATGTTGAGGCAGGGCATTGGTGTTTATGAATTCCAGAAACTGTTGAGCTAATGTGTTGGTACATGAGTAGTTTTCCCAGTTAATGGTGGGGTAGATTCAGTGAGACTTATGTGATGAGTGTGGTGTTGTGCGAATGTGTACCTTCTCTACATGACAGTCAGGTTTAGGCTTGGTTGGAGAGACCTTTACCTCCAGTTTGGCTAGATGAGTGCATCTCTCACAGGTTGTAGTGTTGGGTGGTAGGCGGAGAGGTTTGTCTGTGTACATGAGGCAAAGTGTACATTGCCTCAAGATGTCCAGATTCATCAGATAGACAGGTGAGAACACTGGCAATTGACTCTTGGACATGCCTGAATATACAACTACATTCACCTAGATAAGTGAGGAAAGTGAGTACAAGAGCTAAATTACTCTAAGCAAGTGAGAAAAGTATGTACAAAACCTGTTCACCCTTACCTATAGGTAATGAGGAAGATTGAGTGCTATAGTAATTATTAGCTTATGTAGTGCTTACAAGTCCTAAACATGTGCTTAGCATGAATAAGCAATCCAGATAGGGTCTTGGATAACATAAACACATGGCCCCCTCCCCCCAACAGGTACACAAGCACATATCCATGTACACCACAGGACCCCTGTACCCACAACTATGCAGGTACAAGCTGCACTCAGTCTGCATGGGACCTGTCTACATCACAGGTTGTATCATACACATATGGCAAAACAAGATGCTCTCCACGTACACATCATGTAAAACATAACTCCATGTAGGTCGTGTACACACTGAATGGTGTACACCAACAGGTATAACAACCCACAAAGCGGGAGACACCACTGATAATGAGAAGCACTTTACTACTACCCTGCTGAGTCTGGTCTGGAAGGCCATGAACCTTGATCAATTAAGTGATGTCAGCAGTACAAATGTAGATGACAGTATGCTTGATGCCACACTGCATATCATAACCTTGCCAGCTCATAGGACATCATCACCCATACTGTATACCACCTACACTTGTTATACTAGATGCACATTCCTATGTCACAGGAGTGTTTTGCAACAGGACTGCTGGCAGAACCAACACTACAGAAAGTGTCTGAATAATACATGATCATCACAACAGTGGCAGCTACAGTATGTCAGAGTTAATGAATTTTATTCCCCCTCATTGTAGTCCATACCTCACAGACAAACAGCAGGCATCTGCCTATTGAAGTATGCGAATGACTATGACCTAGGAGCAATAGCTGACTCAGGAGTATTGTGGACAACATACAGAAGAGGCTTTGTGGGTGAGGTGTGTGTGACATATGCACAATCTGACAGCTACATATTGCATTGTCACCCCATGTTAATAACCCTGTAGCCGTGAGCTACCACCTAGGCAGTGGTCAACATAATGGACACTTGTGTGTGAGGGATGCGGTTGGGCAGTTGTCTTTCCTGTAATAGCTACATCACCACACCTGTCAGGTAGTCATTTGTGGCAACCCTAATAATGATAGGGTGCCATTCATGAATATAGAGATCATTGTCCAGCCATACACAACACTCAAGTGACCCATATCAGATCACATATTTCCTTTAAGGGGTACTGGCCATGTGCAGATGGCCTACACCAGCCTTCCCATTCCCCATCTCCACTATGTAGCATGATGCATACCCTGAATAAATCCATATCCAACCCAGTGATGTTGAACATGCTACACATACTCATCCTGATCTCGAACACATACTTCATGGACATCAACCTACCACATGCTGGACAGATCCATGTCCCATACACTTGACATAGTCCTGCCATACTATGCATTCCTGTCTGTCAAAGCTGCACATCGCTCCCCTCTCAGACATGGTGTGATGACCGCATGGTAATGCATGGTATATGTATCATTAACCCTGTGGATCAGTAACATGGCACTGCTCCACCTGGCCCTACAGACCTGCCTGTCGGCTACTGCCAGGTAACCTTTCATCCTAGATTCATACATTGCCCATGGCATATAGTCCCACTAGTTGACTTTGACTGTACATGCTATAGTTGATGTCCATCCCTGCAAATACCATCTGGCTAGCCAGTGTCCCATGTGTATCACATGTGCAACACAGGTGATACATGGCAGGATGATGAATCACTGTACAGTACCGTGTAGATGTATATGGCAGAACACATACATTTAAAACCTTATGTGAGCATGTCTGCAGGGTCACAGGTCATGTCTGTTAAGGCAGTGTAAGTCCTTATATGTGACATATACAC
Organism: Protopterus annectens; assembly: GCF_019279795.1. Taxonomy (NCBI): domain Eukaryota; kingdom Metazoa; phylum Chordata; order Ceratodontiformes; family Protopteridae; genus Protopterus; species Protopterus annectens. The sequence goes on from NC_056745.1 coordinate 729,961,535, forward strand.
AGCATCAAGGTCAACTGCATTAATGTGGACACATCCAGCCATGTGCTGATAGGTAGGTACACCAGTACAGGCAAACAGACATGCCCACACCAGGACAGCAACCACATGGACAATGAGCAATGTAATCAGGTGACACACACACATATATGGTGATAATATCCACTCAACATTGAGTGTCACATGTGTGTGACACAAACACGTTAGTGTCATGTAGGTTTGCAAATACAACTATTTAAACTTAATTAATGCGATACACATGTAGGTTCAGCTGTAGCTCTGTATGTCTCTGTGAGTTACTGTGACCTGCCTCCATCATTATATCTTCCAGGTATGCCATGTGCAAGGCTACCCCCTTTTACCTGCTTGGAGGATGAGGCCCTCATCCCATACCTACTCGACAACCACGATATCCTGTTCAGCCATGTGCCACAGGATGCACAGCAGCGGGATGCCCTGTGGATGGAACTTTGCAGGAGGATTAATGATGTGAATGGCCACAACCGCACATACCAGCAGGTGCACAGACAGTAACCTCATTAGAAGGGCAAAACAGGGTGTGAATGCAATCGCCAGGGAACAAGGTGCAACCGGTGGTGGACCACCAGCCCAGCCCCCACTCACACGTACCGAGGAGTTACTGGCCAACCTGGGGACACCTGTAGAACCACATCCACAAGCCTTAGCCGATATTGTGGAGGTGGGTGTCTCTCAACCACTGAGCCTGGAGTTGCCTGGTAAGTCAGTACTGCACTTATAACAACTATATTTCATATAGTTGTATGTGTCACTGTACAATATGTAATGTAACATCATATGCAAGGCATGTATACACACATGCCACATACTATAGTATGCTACTCTGTGTATGCACACATGTGCATACACCATAGTATAGTCTAATGTACTGGTGTATGTGTTATGCACATTGCACCCTGTAGCCTTTATACAGGGGTGGATTATGCTCATACTGCTGTGTTACTCCTATTTAGGTACCTCTGGTGTTCCACTGCAACAGCAGCCCATTGCAGGTGAGAGTGTTATTATTTATCAGGAACTGTAATGCACAAATCTATCTGCCATGTGGCCATTTACAACACGTACACATAATTTATGGTCCTGTCACAATATACAGGTCAGACCTGCAATGCCTCATAATGATTACCCATGTGCAACACTTTCAAACTATGTAAATCATCTCACCAACATGAATCTTCACAAATTGTCATTGCCAGATGTGTTGACAGCTGTGCATACAATGGTGGAGGTGCTGTTCACTTTAGGGATGTACTAGAGATCTGATCTACACATGTGGAGAATACAAACAGTACTACACAGTGGGCAGGAGTATGGCCAGCACACAGGTTTCACCAGTGTGGATAATAGCCCTGCTATGAATGTCACACAATGTGATGTGCTATCTTGACATGTCCATGGCATCTATTGGCCTGGCTGCTACACTGCCTACCTAACCTGAAAACATATCCCACATATCACCCTTTATCTGCATAACCCTGTTGTCAGTGGAGCATATATGTCATATGGGACAACACAGACATGTGAAATAGATGCCCATCACAATAATTTGGACAACACATGTACACACATGGCCATGGAGGATGGCCAGAGACATGGAGCAACACACGCAGTAGACGTGTTGTGCTTGTGTGTACATCCTGTCATACAATGGCTACACATGGTTCAACCATGGCCTTTGTGTAATGGTCATATAGTAGATGTGGAACACTAGACATCCTACAGGCCTGTGCACATCTTGTGTAGGTGTAACATCAATCCACCACATAAGATGTGTTGAACATTTTGAGGGTGTTGCAACATGACAGCAGTCACCTGTACAGTACCCACATCAGGCCACAGATACAGTACATTCCCGTTGCTGGTGTTGGACATAAATGTCATACTAGCTCCTCGTGTGTGTGTGTGTGTGTGTGTGTGTGTGTGTGTGTGTGTGTGTGTGTGTGTGTGTGTGGTACACAGATGTCATGTGGGACATGGTGCACCGACATGTTCGCCATGTCTGGCCATAGTTGCCAAGCTGCAGCAATATTGTTGCAGATGTGCAGGGGTGTCATCCGTATACCCATCAGTGACCTGTGTCACAACTTCCACATCATGGTTTAGTGTATATACACCTCAGGGACGTGTGCCACATTCCACAGTATATATGTATTGTATCTGAAAACAGTCATGGCTATAAACCCTGTCTGTAACTCACACTGTATAGCACTAGAGACACCTCATGATTCCCTGCAATGGCCATGCACATCAGCTAAATGTGCAGTATATCTGTAGGGCGGACAGACAACACTGAATTGGTACACCATTGCCCCACTGTATATTTGACAGGACACCATTGTGTTAAACATGTATGCACGTCATTGCACACGTCAGCAGATCACATGTCCTACTACATGTGATTATCAAGGTCATATGCCAGACATCAGGCAGGTGTACTGTTAACCTGTGCTGGTCCACATGGTGTAACACAGGGATGTATGCTAACTACTACTATGATTGTGTAATTTGCATGCCATCTGCTATGACACATGCATGCTGTTGTGTGCAACCCAGGGATGTATGATAACTACCACTATTATTGTTTGCGCTGCATGCCGTCTGCATATCACATGCATGTTGCATGCCTTCTGTCATATCACATGCATGTGTGTCTGTGTGTGTGTCTGTTGTATAGATTGTAATGTACAGTTCTTGTCTGCCCTCACAAGTGATGTAGGTGCATTGCCCTCCTGCGGTACGTCTGATGTTAGTGTCCCAACAGACTCTAACAGTGATGATGAACATATGATTGTGACACAGGAAGAGTTGTCAGGGGCTGAAACTGTGCCATTGGTTGCCATTCCATCTATATCCACTCATCCCCGCACACAGATCCCATACCTGCACATACCCATCACCAGTGGCCATAGAGGAAGGACAGTTGGTGTGTGGTAGCTTGGAACAGGAAAGTGTTGGGACTATGGAAGGTGTGCCTGCACACCATGGTGTCAGCCAAATGCCTGGTGGTGTCCCACACAGGCACATGGCCAGTGCTGCTCATAGGAGGACCTCTGGCCAACATGCTCCTGCATGACAGAGCGCAGCAGCTGGTGTCACCAGACGCATGTTTCAGGGTGTAATGGAGGCACAGGCATGTGCTAAATGGCACAACAGAGAATATCAGAGGCTACAGAGGGCTGCTGTCCGTCCTTTAAACAACAACATCCAGGCAATGGTAAATGATCAACAGCAGATTTCTGATGCTTTGGATAGACGGTTGGGTGACATGGTTGGAGTCCTTGACCGTGGCATGACAATCCGCAAGCATGAGTTGTCTGTGTAGGAACATCTGGTAGGAGTGAGGCATCGGGCACATGGACATAGGCCTGCTACATCACCTGTGTCAGGTCTATGTGTACAAGCTACCTCACATGCCCACTCCCATAGTGGCAGTAGCAGCAGCAGTGCATCCGGTGCTGTCCACACCATGACACAGCAGGCCACGTGCACATGGCCCAGGACAGTCCCAACAGGGACATGGTTCCGGTGGACAAGTGGCATCAGACAGTACCCAATCTGCACCTCTGTCTGGTAGTGCCCGTGCAACCCCTGGCAGGCACAAGTCCATGGCCAGACACCGTGAACTGTAAAACCTCACCTGTACAGTCTGCAGCTGTCAATAATACCCCTGTGTAGGCCAGACACATGGGAGAACTGCATGCATACATACACGCACACACTGGAAACATATGTAGGGCACAATTAGATCAAAGGCCCAAACCCACACACATGATGTCATCCAATGGTGCAGCCTAGGCCTCTGTCAAACATTAACACCCTGTGCATATGATGATGCCTGTGCTGCATCCCTGACATCCACACCATCGGTGCAGGGACATGCTCATATGGTCTGATGCACAGGGTGAACAGACTAGGATGATATGTGTAATTTACAAATGTTGAGGACTGTTGACAGGCAGCAGATATACCATGTAGTACAGATGTACAGTACTGTTAACAGTATGTGTCTTGTGTAACAACAGTAACTGCATGTTGGTCATGATGTTCTGCTGTCCTTCTTCAGGTCTAATTGCACGGTGGATGTCAGTGTTTGCAGTTAGTGTCCCATATGTCAGTGTGGACTACTCACAGGTATATATGAATATACTAGCATGCACTGTGTAGCTGCCCCATACCAGCGAGAATGTCCCACATTACAAACACGTCTACCGTTCCAAGAGCATGATAGCTGTGTATTAAGCTACTGTGGCCAGAGACATGACATCTATAAAAGGTGACATCACAGGTACAGTTACATGGAGTGGTGAGGTAAGAGAGTGGTCTAGCTGATTACAAGGATAGAGGCCAGTGGGAAGTGTGATGCCTCATTGGGAATCAGTAATACACATTCCCATGACAGGATGCCAACACACAACTGCACCCACACACTCAGGTATTGACACACATGTATTCAGTGACACAGTAACACACCCACACAGTCACGGATTCACCAACACAGTAACACACACTCACACACAGTTGCTACTGGTGGGATGAGGACCCCTGCCTATGTGCAAATCATCATTACAGTACTGTGCACCTACATGACACGCCACAGAGAATTCACATGTACAGGTAGTCAGTACGGCCTAAGATTGGGGACATCAACACGGATAGTAGAATGCCTCATCTGGGTGGTGGGAGGGGTCTTATCAGTTCAGTATGGTAACATACATCCTCACCCCAGGGACCAGTCAGCCCTACATACACACACTGTGGCATTCAGTAATTAATACACCTATGTCATGCACATACAGATACCTCACATGTGTGAGATACACGCTGCTGCCTATGTCCTGCTTTCTACATTGCAGTCTGTACAGATGTGTACACTAGTGTACAAGAGAGTGAGTAACAGTTGAGATGTATTCCCCACAATACGTGACATATATGGACACACACACAACCACACATGCCGGTACTGTGAATCTCAGACCTGCCTAGCTCATGTTATGTATGTCAGATGTACAGCAGTATTGCATGCATTACAAACTGTACTGACACTTCCAGTGACAACAGTGCTGATATATGCACTAGGGACGTCATATCTATTAACAGTTGTCAAGTGATTTACCTTCGTTGTCACCCTGACTGCTGTCTAAGTTGTGTGTTATGTCCTTCAATTAATGAAACCGGTTACACAGGGTATTGTAGGACCACTTGTGACACACCTGTGATCTGTCCACAGCAAACATCCATCTGCAGAGATGCCGCACCACTTAGTTATTTCCACACATCTGTCCATATCTGCGGTACATCTTTCTATACATTCAGCATATCACCATATACAGTTGGCAATGTTGAGGCTGCATTGCAACTGCATGATGTACTAGGATACATGCCACCTGCATACATCAGCAACTGCACACGCATGTTATCTGAATGCACAACACTACATGTACAGGTGTGTAGGTCCTACAATCCTGACATTTGGTCATGTTTGTAGGCATTGCAATTGGTGGATATGTGTAATGACATACATGACACATGGACTGTTGTATGATATGATGGGTGACCAGTACAGAGGGGATGATACCTCTGTCAAAATTGATATCACACCTTATGTACTGTTAGAATTCAGCAGCCATGGATCTACATTCTATGTGCATGTGTGCAATGGCTGTAGACACCTGTTTGCACAAAGGACAACAACAGCTATGCTATTTACAGGTATGTTGTGTGTGTTGCATGTACATACCCAGGGCAGGTACATGTATGTCATATCCATACTGAGGGTGCATACTGGTGTACAGCAACAGTCATCTACTAATGGTGGAAAATTCTGAGGGCCCCTGGTATGTACCCAGCTGACCTGGTCACAGACAGTGGTATCATTGCATTGCATAACACATGATGCAACTGTGTCAGTACATGTGTGCTCTCTACAGTTGATGTAGAGCTTAGTACAGTACACAGGTCAAGGGTCACATGGTGGTGTACTCTTCTATGTCATACAACATGTATGGTTGCATGTGGGTGGTCCGAGGGCATGGTGGTGTCTGAAGTTTACATCCTAGAATGCAGCATGTGACACTGTGTCCTACACATGGCTCATCTGTGATGCCTTTCATGGGGGGACTGGTCAGTACATGTGAGTGGCCTTTATGTATGTGGGTACACCACCTGGAGTGGTCCGTACCTGTGTTATGGCCCACATGTCTGGTTCTGAGGTATATGGTGGTAGTGCTAGGTTCTGAGGTATATGGTGGTAGTGCTATTGTGCACTACAGAGTCATCAGCCAGGTGTTCCTCACTGCACAGATGTCAGTACTCCCCACTGTTGGATCTACAGTGACCAGCTGTGAATATGGACACTACACATCTAGCACTGGTTAGCATAAGAAAACAATGCAGTTGTCCTGTAGGTGTATGGGAGTTAACCTGTGTTTAGGACATTTGCCTTGGAATGGCACTGTGTGGGCAGATGCAACTTGGGTAATATCCACACTCCCTTGTATCATGGATGCATGTGATATGTGACAAAGGCCTGCCTACTGTCAGCCATGTCATCCCAGAATGACAGCTGATGTTGTGTAAAAGACCGGTGTCAAATATATTTAGAGCAGCATTCCTGCTAACAATGACAACTACTATCACCAGAGCCCATTACAATGTGTTCTTTACGTCTACCTGTAATAGCATGGCCACTGTGGCCCTCCGTGTTTAGCATCAGAGTGCATCCCAGTCAGTCCTGTGCTACTAGGAGTATGAGCATGCCCAGTATATCCTTGTGTAGATGGACATATAGTAGTGCATTCCGACCAGCCCTGTGCTACTAAGTGTGTGAGCATGCCCCCAGTGCTACTGAGTGTATGAGCATGCCCAGTATATCCTTGTGTAGATGGACACATAGTAGTGCATTCCGACCAGCCCTGTGCTACTAAGTGTGTGAGCATGCCCCCAGTGCTACTGAGTGTATGAGCATGCCCAGTATATCCTTGTGTAGATGGACACATAGTGCATTCCGAATAGCCCTGTGCTACTAAGTGTGTGAGCATGCCCAGTGACATCTTGTGTCTGTTATGTGCCTCTGTGTATGGGCATGGCCACTGTAACCCGTATAGTGGTAGTAGTCGTCCAATCCACAGATGGACATACTCCAGGTCAGGATGGATTCCTACTTTAAACACACAGGTTCACAGGTATGTACATCTTAACTGCCAGCATCCCTGTTGATGTCTGCATTCCCAGACGGTCATAATTACAGCCTTGACTTGTGTAGTCTGTGTGGCACGATTCGTAAGTGTGTAGTATTGTAATAGTAATCTGTAAATAGGCAGGTGTTCCATACCCACCACTGGCATGTGTGTGTGTGTGTGTGTGTGTGTGTGTGTGTGTGTGTGTGTGTGTGTGTGTGTGTGTGTGTGTGTGTGTGTGTGTGTGTGTCTGTCCCCATTTGCCAGTGGACTCTAAATTGCTTTTAGACTGCCCACACTCCATACATTTCTTATACCCACCATTAGCAAGGCCAATGATGTCACCCATCTACAAATACACCTCTGGGAGTGCTGTGTCCCAGTAATCTCAGTAGCGAATTCTGTAACTGCGTAATGCTGTAGTGTAATAAAGTAGTTAGGTCGGTGTTCTAGTCCCACACTTGCTGTGTGTGTGTGTGTGTGTGTGTGTGTGTGTGTGTGTGTGTGTGTGTGTGTGTGTGTGTATGTGTGTCCATTTGCCTAAGGACTGAGTAATGCTTTTATACTGCTCATACTTCATACATTTCTTACACCCACCGTTAACAAGGCCAATGATGTCACCCATCTACAAATACACCTCTGAGAATTCTGTGTCCCAGTAATCTCGGTAGCGCGTTCTGTAACTGTGTAATGCTGTAGTGTAATAAAGTAGTTAGGTCAGTGTTCTAGTCCCACACTTGCCGTGTGTGTGTGTGTGTATGTGTGTCTGTGTCCGTTTGCCTGAGGACTGAGCAATGCTTTTATACTGCTTATACTCCATACATTTCTTATACCCACCATTAGCAAGGCCGATGATGTCACCCATCTACAAATACACCTCTGAGAGTTCTGTGTCCCAGTAATCTCAGTAGCGCATTCTGTAACTGTGTAATGCTGTAGTGTAATAAAGTAGTTAGGTCAGTGTTCTAGTCCCACACCTGCCGTGTGTGTGCGTCCGTGTCCATTTGCCTGAGGACTGAGTAATGCTTTAATACTGCTCATACTCCATACATTTCTTATACCCACCATTAGCAAGCCAATGATGTCACCTATCTACAAATACACCTCTGGGAGTGCTGTGTCCCAGTAATCACGGTAGTGTGTTCTGTAACTGTGTAATGCTGTAGTGTAATAAAGTAGTTTCCACACTTGCCGTGTGTGTGTGTGTGTGTGTGTGTGTGTGTGTGTGTGTGTGTGTGTGTGTGTGTGCGTGTGTGTGTGCGTGTGTGTGTGTGTGTGTGTGTGTGTGTGTGTGTGTCCATTTGCCTGAGGACTGAGTAATGCTTTTATACTGCTCACACTCCATACATTTCTTATACCCACCGTTATCAAGGCCGATGATGTCAACCATCTACAAATACACCTCTGGGAGTGCTGTGTCCCAGTAATCTTAGTAGCACATTCTGTAACTGCATAATGCTGTAGTGTAGTAAAGTTGTTAGGTCGGTGTTCTAATCCCAGACATGCCAAATGTGTGTGTGTGTGTGTCTGCCTCCGTGAGACAAGTACAGTGCTTTGTAGTATTTGCTGTAGCGCATGCCCTAAATGTGTGTTGCTGCAGTGGGATACGGTAGGGGGTTGTATACAGGACATGGCAAATGTGTGTTTGTCTGTCAGAGCCTGTGTTGAGGTGGCCATGATTGTCTTACCATTGGACATGTTTGGGAGCGGGTTTTGTAGTTTTCCTATATAGTGTCCATCTTATGACACATTAGCCACTTCACAAGGAGTACAGCTGTCAGTGATTCCCAGCACTGTGTTGGCAAGCCATACCCATAGATCTGGCAAAAGGGCTGGTGAACTAAGTATGTAGCCCTACTAGTACCCGGTATATGTCCCCCACCCATGTGCCATGCACATACAACCTTGCCTAGGATATCCCTCTATGTTGCTAGTAACATACACATTGAGGACAGATAGTAGGCATGGTGTGACTGCAGTGGCCTGCGGAGGACATGGCAGCCTGCACAGCGGTACAATATGCACATATATGCGGACATTGTGCCTTCACTATGTTCCACACTGAATGGCTGCAACATATGTGGTGCCATCATATGTGATCCACTAAGGCCAGACAATGCTGTACACATGTGCCCTGTATGGACGCATGCCAGTGACACCACGGAATACCTGTATCATTCTATCCATGCAGGTGCAGGGCCAACCTGCTCACTATAAGCAGTTTTCACCAGACCAGGCCAGTATTGCCATATCGGCGTATAACAGGCTGTGTACACTACATGCGTCTGCCAAACCAGATACACCTGTACATGTCACTGTACAGTACTGTGGGACATGCACATTCCAGGCAATGTCCATGTGAAGGACTATCAAACACAGACATGGCATGCATTGCAAAGCTATGGCCCTACACATTGGTAACCTTGATGTCAGGCCAGATAATGCAGTACCCATCTGTGTGGGACATTGCAGACACTACACCCCTGCACTGCACACCATTGTCAGGTGACACAATGGCAAGGATCACCCCTCACCCAGCCTTGCACAGCCAACACTACACACCCATGGAGCAATGCATACCTGCATGACAGTACTGGCACACTGTGTCTGCATGTGGGTTGTGATGCTCCCAACCACAGTCACTTCCAGTATAAACCTTGTTGGCATACCAACAGTTGTCAAGCACTTTCACATGCCCTAGCCCATAGAACCTCCAGATATCCCCTGTGGTGCATGTGGTCCTGTGCATTACTGTGGTGTGGCAAACTAAGTAGTTAAATTGTGTATTTGCCACCCTGGCAAAGGTGTCAATGCGTGTCCATTAGAGTGTGGTTGTGGTGACAATGGCATTTGTTCACATAGACTGACATGTGTGCTACACCTAATGTATGTCTACTATATTTGTTGCAGATGGCACTCACTCACTCACCTAAACACATGTTCTTACAACACAGCAACATGCCGCCTTTGTGGCACATGTAATAATGTCATGCACATGTAATAGTAATGAGTAGTCAGGGGTTTTCCCCTGTACTATTCAGCATGTGGCAGATTATGCTTACGGTTAAGTCTCCAAGCCCTTCCCTGGTGTTCATTGCCTGTCCCGCACACACACTCTCAGGTGGATGTGAAGGTGTACACCTGCACAGCAGCAGCATGTGTATTGTAACAGATGGAAATGGTCAGGTGATGGCCTCTGCACCTATTGCAGTCCTCCTCTGGCTGATTGCATGTGGTACAGCTGTGATGGTGTTCCCATAGCCATCCACATGATAAACACAGTACACTATCTAGGGAAACATGCTTTTATCTGGCCATGACAGTCGCTGTGAGTGGTACCTGTATGTGGTGTTCTGACACGGCATCGCAGATGATATCTGTATGTACCTTAATCATTTTCCACAGTGGGAAATAGCCTAATGACAGGAGGGTGATGTGCCACACAACTACCAGCATGTAAGTGTAGCTATGCTGCATTGAGACTACTGCCTGTTTAACATGTGTGTGGTAATGACTATTCTGTATGTTATAATACAGACATGACAGTACTCTGCTCATGAGGGAACCCCATCTGTAGGGCCATCTGTGAAATAGTCAGTGTGTGCAACCATTTGTTTCCTGTGTTATACACTGAACACACTTCTGTGCACAGCAGAAGCATGGTGTGCGGATTGCAGACAGTACATGATGATAGGGATGTGTTACTGCCATTGCATCCCTGACTGGACATGTGTCATATGAGACAGTGGTATGACTGACACTGTGAGGGATTCCCAGTGACAAGCCAATGATGGGCAACTGTTCATAGCTGCGGTCACACATCTACTACACATTGTACAGTTGGCATGCGGTATATATGCATGTGTTGTGCTCCCTCTGCAAATGTATACCATCTGTTGTGTTGGATTGCTGGTGATATCTATGCATACTGTTGTAGGTAATCCTGTATGCTGTTGTCTATCACTAAGCCATATGTGGGTTTAAAACACAACACCATAGGCTAAATGGGTTGGTAGGTCCTGGTAGATCTTCCTGTCCCACTTCAGCTGACCATGGCACTGGGCACTAGCATATCTGGGGCCCAGCCATTAACATTAACCTCTGTTGGCTTTGCACCACCTTCTGGTGGTACCAACACTGAGGATGGAGCATGTCCCCCTTGGGAGCAGGACCTGACAGGTACATATCTGCTGTCATGCGGTCCCGGACGTGTTGTGTTGGTGACTCCATAAGGGGTTACAAAGCCAGATACACCAGCTCAAGGGCAGAGTGTCACATTTACAGGGTGATGCTGTCCGTCCTGGACAACCCCCGGCAGTGCCTCCTTTGCAGCTGTGTAGGTGCAGTGGTGGTTGCCCATGGCTGGGGACCTCCGTCCCACTGTTTCTATGGGCTTTTGAATGCCAAAGACCCATCCCCATCCAGGGTGTATCCCCCCGACATGTGTCATATACTAACCCTGTATGCTGTCATTTCTGTGCTCCTTCCTATCCTCCATGGCCATACCTACACTCCTTCCCCAACATCTGACCCTCACCTACGAGCACATAAGGCCATTCGGCTCTTAGGACACCATCTGCCCCATGCATAGCTGTCCATTACACACGTGCTCACTGGACACATGAAACCCTTGTAATATGCATCATAATATACTACTGTTATCCTCACCACTGTCCTTCAGGCGCACGATCCTGGTATGCACATCACTCCTACATTGTCCAGGTACATGTGAGGAGGACAACTCCATTGTACACAAAACACTACCGGTCCCTCTATGGTTAGCCCATTTACCTTTATCATGATGATGATCTTGCACACAGCACATTGCATGAGTACTGTTCACACATAATGATTGGACAGGTACTGTTGTGTTAATGTACATTACATGCACAGAGTGATGTATACGGCCAGTGTAAAACTATTTGCATGTATGACTGACACATGTCTGTCTGAGGGAGTCTTGTGATCACATAGAGCAACACCACTGCATAATACAGGCGTCACTGGTGTTTCCCATTTCATTCATTTGTAATGCTTTGTTGCCACATGGTATGTCCCTGATACATCTCTATGTATGTATGTACATATATGCCGGACGTAAACACTCACATGTACATCTACATGATGGGATACATTCCTATATTGTTGAATGACTGCACTGTATGATATCCTCTGGTTAAAGCCTCTTACGCTCGATTAGATTCTACATTGCTTAACCAATGCGATGCTCACATACTGGTAGCCAAACACACATACAGCTGCTCAATCCCGCACTTGCTAATGCACCAGCATTGGTACTTGCATCTGTCACTCACACCCCTGGGTGTGAACAAGGACCACAATATTACCTTGTGATGCCTTTTACATCAGACTACATGACTACAGTATCGGGATTGGCCGCCCATTAGGCAACGGCATTGCGTTCGACTGTATGGAATCAGTGGCCTGTCCGGTGAATCATTCATATTTGTGTGTTCCTCTTACAATCTGCTCCCACCTTGTGATGCCTATCACATCAGACTACATGACTACAGTCATAGCCGGCATTAGGCATAGGCCAACTAAGCGGCCGCCTAGGGTGCTGCGTTAGTGGGGGCACCTTACCAGTATTTATTTGGTGTAGGTGGACCAGGATGGGGACACTGGGTGGTGTGGTGGGGGGTGCCATTGTGCTCTCTGCCTAGGGCACCAGTTGACATAGGTCTACTCCTGACTACAGTATCAGGAATGGCTGCCCATTAGGCGACGGCATGGCATTCGACTGTACGGAATCAGCAACCTGTCTGGTGAATCATTCATATTTGTGTGTTCCTCTTACAATCTGCTCCCACCTTGTAATGCCTATCACATCAGACTACATGACTACAGTATCGGGAATGGCTGCCTATTAGGTGATGGCATGGTGTTCGACTGTATGGAATCAGTGGCCTGTCCAGTGAATTAATCATATTTGTGTGTTCTGCATACACTCTGCTCCTGTCTGGCTGATACATGGGAACCGAGACCATGCATTACAAACAAGTAGTTGGGTTGTGGCAGCCACATCCGTCTGATGGGTCATGCTACCGCATACCTATTATAGGTTTTCCACCTTCTCAATTGGCCAAGGTAGGACTTTAGGGTTACCAGCTGTCCCACTTTGCGAGGGACACTGCGAAAATAATCAAGACATAGCACATGTCCAGATTACAGGACGTTATTATATTCTACATTTCATTAATAATTGCATACAACAGTTCTTTTATATATGTCACTTCTATATGTTATGTGAAGTAGCATAAGCAATTCAAATGCAACTAGATTAAGCTTTTATTTGTGCAAATAAGTGTAATCCTGTACTATGCACGGCTGTAGGTATGTTTAGTCGTGGAATGTCTGACATTTCTACAGAACGTCCCACTCAGGCCATTTGGAAAGGTGGTAACCCTATAGGACATGTATGTAGAGATGTCAGACTTTGCAGCGCAACACACCCACAGCCAGTAGAAAGGGGAGTACTTCACTGTTTTGCTTAAATAAAAGGTTACTCTTGTAGCATTATAGTTGCTTATGCTGTTACCTATAACATTTAGGTGCTGTAGAGGAACATAATTGTTTTATGCTACTACTACAGACAATAGAGGTAATTTTTGCCCTAAATCACAGGACATTTGCCTTAATTACAGTTATTATGCGGGACACAACTGCCCAAAGGGGAGTGTCTCTCGCAAAGGTGGACAGGTGGTAACCTGAAACCTATTATTCTATCAACTTTCTAAGGTAGCCGGCGGAACATGCACTTTCTCTCACTGACAGACCTCTCATACGAATGGAGAAGAATGAACACTGAATCAGGGACACTGCATAACGACCTCAGGGACACATTTAGTGCTATTAACCTGACACATTGACGGATGCAGAGCACATATGTATTCATACACATTGTCTGAGGTACATGCTGTTTATGACTCTTACATGTTGTCATTATTCATTACATGTATTCCACCACCTTTCCTCCTAATATCAGTAGTTCTAGGAGGGTTTAGTTGGGACTGTTTTAGATTCTGATTCTTAATCACGGATGTCCCTGGTAATCGGGGCCAGTTCAATGATATGGTCCCTATGTGTTCCCCCAGTGGTTTACGAACTGTCCAGTAGATGTGCTCTTAAGGTTTGGGAGGTACGTGTCTGCCAGCCAACACCTGCACGCCTAGCCCCATAATCGCATATCCATAGTTCCCCCACCTGCCACTACTCTACAGCACTCATCCTTACTGTGGGCGCAGATATACGCAGGTGGGATATGAACACACCCCTACACACTGCCAACTCTCTCTGTCGGGACACATGTACGTTGTGTCAACCCATGTGTTATCAGGCTTGCACAACCTACTATTCCATGTACAGCTGCATCCTGGTCGTAATAGTGTTACCCCACTGGTTGGAAGTACCAAATGTTTGGTGTCCCGCAAGGGACGTAGCTGACCATGTTTAAAGTGTAGACCTTGTAGATCTCTCTACTGGTAGCTTCCTGCTGGTGGTCTGGGAAGCAGTGTTGTATTTACCTTTATTGCATGTCTGTATGTCTCGCCGGCCTAGCTGGGGTGGGGTGGGAGGTAGATGTTTGTTGAGTGGACCTCCCACCAACATATACCTGGTCTAAACATGTTACCCGTAACAGCTGTAACATAACCTAGGTATATATATAAATATATATATGTGTATATTTACTGCAACATATATATATATATATATATATATATATATATATATATATATATATATATATATATATATATATATATATATATATATATATATATATAATATATATATATATATTTACATTAATATATACAGACATATCTGCATATGTATTCATACATGTATATTCATATCCTACTGTTTTATATATATATATATATATATATATATATATATATATATATATATATATATGATCTTTATGTATATATATATATATATATATATATATATATCTGTGTGTGTACATCAGTGTGTCAATATATTCCCCGCTCATATGGACTTACACATGCGTAATGGTGTTTATAAGCTTCACCAGCATACTAGTTCCTTATTCATTATAACACCGACACACTCCAGTTATCTTGTGATCGGTATGTAGCACGTTATACAGCAGACATATGTCACTATATGTTCATGTATGGATTACCGATGGTAATTGGAATGTGATACTGTGATTCGACCCTTCTGCACAGCCTATTATTCCATCTACTGTCGATGTTTGCATGGGCACATTCCTATTATTTATGTCAACAAATGGAATGCATGTGTTACAGAATTTGTACTTCAACATATATTGTTGTCTGCATGTGAGTATGCATATATACCTATTACGATGTAGCTGACCTCCAGGGGGCGGTCCATTAGAACTGGCCCAACCAAACCTGGCATGCCTGGATCCATAATTGCACACCCATAGTTCCTCCACCCCACCCGTGTTAAATTTACATGCGTAACATCCATTATCCACTTGTTATCGCATCCATGACACACCTTTACACATTGCCCTCTCCAGAGTTTTTGGGGCCCTACACACATTCTGTCCCATCTCGTGTATTCACAGGGTCTCCTTCCATGTATATTTGCACATATGTGCCTTTCCTGGGGTTATGGAATATGGCCATTTGTGCTTTCCAATTTTTGGAGGTCCCAGTATGGGACTACATTCCATCTGTGTGTAAAGTAGACTTAGCATTTCAATGATGTTACTCCCACTGGTAATACCCTGCCTGTGGTGTGAGTAGCAGGGCTCAGCTCACTCCTGGGCAGCTTTTTATGACATATGCTGAAAGCACTTTATAATACCAACATTACTGCTCTTGATTCCCTTCACATCCCTTGTGAATGCTTTACTGTTACAGCATCCATTCTTTATATATATATATATATATATATATATATATATATTTCTCATGTATGTAGATATATATCTATACACACATATATGTGTGTGTGTGTGTGTGTGTGTGTGTGTGTGTGTGTGTGTGTGTGTGTGTGTGTGTGTGTGTGTGTATATATATATATATATATATATATATATATATATATATATACATATATATATATATATATATATGTGTGTGTGTGTGTGTGTGTGTGTGTGTGTATATATTACATCTGTACATACAAACATACATTTCCTATGCTGGGAGCAGCTTACACACACGCAGGCGCACTCGCCTATGCTTACTGTGCATTACATATGTTTATCTGTGCTTATTTGTGCTTTATACATTGTGACAATACCACTTTGATTGAAAGGATCTGGTTAATAGTCCCATGCGATACACACATTCACCTTTACATGTTTAAATGTTGGCTTTACAGCATAGCAACATTCATTCCACAAGGAAAATGATATGTGCTATTGTCGACCTTGAACCGTGAATGCCTTTTCGTTAGACAGATGCACTAACCACTACACTATTGGTGTTCTGCCTCATTTATATGTATACCCATGGTGCATAGTTACCCAAACACATGCCTCATCACTTCACTTACACAGCAGGCATCCATTTTCCTGTTGGGAAAAATGCACTACTACACATGCGCCATTCCCTGTTCCCTACTGCTCTGGACTCATGCAGCATGTTGACTCACTCCGAGGATCTTCAGACCTCCAAAGCCTATAGTCCTGGCACATACGTGTGTTCGATTGTAAGGGTGTTCATGTGGTCTTACGGGATTAGGCTTGTCTGACTGGGGACCGGGACTGCCCTGTACCTAACTGAAAGTCAGACTTAGCAAGGGGAGATTGTTCGTTCCACTTTTAGCATCCTATTTGTGGTTGGGGATGCAGAAGTGTGCTCACCTATGGCCATCCTGATATATAACATCACTAACTATTACGGGGATTTCCTATATTGTGACTATGTTCATTCTTCATATCTACATATATTTATTTATATATATATATCTATATATATATATATATATATATATATATATATATATATATATATATATATATATATGTGTGTGTGTGTGTGTGTGTGTTTGTGTATATATCGGCCTGTACATACACATGCATATACACCTACATGCTCATTTACATTTCCCGTACCGTTGAATCACTGCCACTTACCGTCACGCATACACTCTTGCATACCCACTTACGTCTCGGGTTGCCACCTTTTTATATGGCCAAAGTGGGGCATTTTTGGGACACACATCAGATTTTATAGGCCGACACATACCCACGGTCAGTACAAACGTTAGAACTTTACTTATTTGCCTAAATGAAAGCTGATTCTTGTAGCAGTTTAGTTGCTTAATCTGTTTCTTGTAACTTTAAGTATTTTACATAAATAACTGTTTTATGCAACTGTTACATGAAATATGGGACATATTTCCTACAGTCACAGGACACTTGCCATTGTATTATATTTGGTCTGGGCACAACTTCCCAAAAATGTACTGTGCCTCGCAAGGTGGGGCAGGTGGTAACCCTACTTACGTCTGCTTTAAAGTGCCTTAAGCACCCTATATCGACTGCCACTATGTGAATGTGTAAGGTATATATTCCCGATAACGCATGTGGGGAGACGTGCATCATGGTCAGGTGTTTAATCCCGGGTCGTAGGTTCAGCAGGACCAGCTAGAGGCTGAGCAGTCTTGTGGACAACTACTGCTCATACAACTTGTGTCAAGATGTATACAGGACTGGACATCATGTTGTGACACCAAGTCTAATGTTTAGAACAGATACATATCCCATGAGGGATATCCAAAAATTGTGGGGACCGATGACCTTCTTTGCTTTATGGCTGTAAGGTAGGGTTATACATGTGAGGGATACATAGTTTGCAATCCTGAGACTGCCTACGGTGAGTCTGCCTACTAGATATGGGTAGGGGGTCACTATTCAGATATGGCCATGCCTATCTAGCAGCCCAAGTATGGCTGGTTTTGGTGGATGTTCAGGAAGGGTAGGGGTGTGCTGTGAAGGGGATGATGGTTATTCAGTTATGTATTCAAGTGTGTTGGGGTTGGATGGCTCATTTCAGGCCAGACCATTATGTAGGTATGTGCTGGTAACGTTTCTGTACATGTGTATTGCACATTTTAATGTTCACATGTTTGTGGGATTGTATTGCGGATATGTATATTTGTTCTTTGGTTATCTTCCTGATTCACCCACTGCTTCCTAGTAGACCTCCAGTTTACCTATTGTGCATTCAACCCAGTCTCCCCTTAGCGAATTATTACATTACCAGTCACCCCCACCCCCATATTCCACAGACACCATTCATCCCTTCTCTAGTTGATGGCCCATGGCACAGTCAACAGGACACATTGTGTACAGTACATATCTCTAGGACCAATATGGTTGTGAGGTCTACAATAGCATTTCAGATCATCCACATGCTGTACTAAACGCACCTAGGTACACGCAAATACTTATCTTTCATGACATGGTAGGTAGACCCAGGTAATACCCATTCATCTATGGGCCATCCTGACAAGGACGACTTGGACCATGAATGGTCAGATATTGGGCGAATGCTCTCACCATTGGTAAGGTTGCCACCTTTTCATATGACCTGGATGGGACATTTTTGGGACACACATCGGCATTTACAGGCCAACACATACCGATGGTTATTACAAAGGATAGTACTTTAATTTTATGCCTACATATAAGCTTTTATTGTTGTAGCAGTGTAGATGCTTATTCTGTTTAATTTACTTGCCTATTCTGTTTCTTGTAACATATAGGTATTTTATATATGGACATACGTATTGTATGGGACTGTGGTGGTGGTGCTGCGGTAGCGTTGTCGCCTCACAGTAAGATGTTGTCCTGTTCGATTCTCAGCTAAAACATCTTCTGTGTGGAGACATGCGTGAATGGGCGTACCTTTGTTGAAGGTTGTGCATCAGGGCCGGCAAGTCGACACATAAAAATCTACTGCCAATCATTAGCGGACCGGAGTTCTGCTGTGGCGATCCCTAACCAGGAAAAGCCGAAAGACACAACAACAACAACATACGTATTGTATGGGACTATTACATAACATATGGGACATAATTATGTCCTACTATCACAGGACATTTCACATTTATTATGGTTTTGGTACTGACACACCTGCCTACAGGGGGACTGCCCTCACAATGTAGGACAGGTGGTAACCCAAACCATTGGGCTAGGCTTGGCAATTGGCGGCGCTCTAACACGATGCGTTTCACTTCCACTTGGTATAACTAGTGACACTACAATGGAATACGGGCACAGGGTTTTAAATATCATTTGTTCGAGGGACGGGGACTCAATATTTAGCTACGTGCCTTTGTGTTCACTTCTTATTGTGGTGTTCGCAATGATGTCTTGTATGCTTTGCATACATTTCAGTATCCACAGACACTGACAGGAGTGATTACTATTAGAGGCAGGCTGTACTAGTCAACATTTTAGGTTGTGCATATGCAGCCGACATGTTCACACCTCCATGCAGAGCTTGGACATGCCCCCTGCACTCGTACACGTTTCCTAGGCACGTGGCCATTACGGAAGCGCGCCTTCATTAATATGCATGTTGTGCTGCTGCACCATCTCTACGTCACACAGTCGGTGCAAGGCTAATGCCGTCCTTGCCCCGAGCTTCATGAATCCTGGGGTAACTCCATAACACTAGCCTCAAAGTCATCTGAATAGTGCCAGAAAGTACTGAGATGATAATCCAAAAAACCTTTATTATATTGGTAAGCGCTTTCGGTTAGAACTTCCAACCTTCTTCAGACAAGGAATCACAGTAAAAGCACTTATTAAATACACCTAGTATAACAATTAATCAATAATCCAATTACCACCTTAAAGACATAAAGCACCCCCCCCAACATATATAACTTAATACAATGATAAAAAATATAACATTATAAACCTTAAAAACATCTATCTATAAAACTTTTTAAGACTTAAAACACTTGATAAAGCTACTACATCATTAATGCCAGGTACTGAAGTGGCATTTAAATAAATTTGCCACCAATATTATCTATTTTCCATTACTATTTTGCAAGGGCCATCCCTTGGACCATCTTTTACCCGTTCTAAAATTACAAATACAAATTTATGGCCGTTGTTGTCCTGAACATGTCTGGACAGGGAATTGGTACATTTAACCTACCCAGTGTCATAATAATGTTCATAGATATGCTGTCTTAATTTTCGTTCTGTTTTACCAGTATAGTAAACTGTGCAATCCAAGCACTTAGCAGTGTAAACTAACCCCCATTGCAATTAAAACGGCCTTTATAATAAAAATATTTTTACTCTTAAGATAACATTATTACATTCCAAAATATATTTACACTGGTTACACATACTGCATTTTATCACATTTCCTATTTCCCATTTTTCTGACTTTATAAAGGAATTACACCAATCTTCCTTTTTTATCCCTTTTATAAACAATATTCAGATGAGTACCCACCAGGTGGCATATATCCTTATCCATGGAAATAATTTGCCAATTTTTATACATAATATTGGCTATATTGGCACTATCATCTGTAAATGTTGTAATGAAAGCATTGCATAGGTGTGTATCCTTCCTTGCCATCAACCCATTTGTACCATTATTATAGCGATTGCTATTCTGGTTTACCAACAATGGCACTTCATCATCTTTTTGGTTTATACATGTATTATCACTGTTATTTTTTGCCTTAATAATGGACTATAAAAAACAGATAATCTCTTCCTTACAACTTCCGCTGAAATGGTATCCACTAAAGTCTTAGGGCATTCTCTGTTCAAAAACATAATCCCTATAAACCTAATCTCTTCAAGGAATTCATTATCCAAAGTAATCATCCTGGCAGCCCTTACCATTTGGCCTTTAACAACTGCCTTTTTAATATGAATAGGGTGATTACTGGAAAAATGAAGAAACTTATTTGAATAAGTTTTCTTCCTAAAAATGGAAGATTTCACATAATCCCCCAAAACATCCTTGGTTAGACAAACATCCAAATATGCAATACTATTTACCCCTACAGTATCAGAAAAGATAAAAATTCAGTTGAATCATTCAAAAAATCAAAAAATTCATATAGAATTTGCTGTGGTCCACACCAAGCTAGGAACAAGTCATCCAAAAAGCGAGTATATAGCTTTATAAATTCCATATATTTTGAATTAAACAAACATTTAATTTCCCAGCATGCCATTACTGCATTGGCATATAATGGGCCCACTGGGAAGCCCATAGCTACCCTCTAATTTGCTTAAAATAATGGCCCTCATAAAAAATATAATTATTATCTAATACCAATTCCATCAGCTGGGATAATGTATTAATTTCATCCTGACCTATGTGTAAAGTGTTAGTAAAAAATTCCATGAACCATTCTAAGCCTAAGTCATGTGGGATACAAGTATATAAATCCTTCATGTCCACTGTGACTAAAATCAAATCATTCAATGAACATGCATTTAGTTGATTACATTTAGTCAAAAAATCCCACAAATCACGGCATATATATTCCAAAGTTGCTAATCTATTTTTTAGTTGATTATCAATGTATTTAGCTATATAATATGTTTTTGATTGTCTCCACTATTGGACATAATGGTGGATTTTCAAGGTCTTTATGTATTTTGGAGATACCAAATATAGTAGCAACTTTGGGTGTATTAATTTACATGTACTCAAATTCATCTTCATTGATCTGTCCCTAAAACAGCAAGTCATTTAGCCAATAATAAATTCTACTATAAGAGATATTCACTTCATTTATAGATGCTTCCACATAACTTTCATCATATAGCAAACTTAACATTTTTGATGATAATCCACACAGTTGATAACTATAAGGCTGCCACCCTTATCGGGCTGCATTAGTCTAATATCACATTTTTCTTTTAAGTCTTGCATTAATTTCTTTTGGACATAAGTGAGATTCATATTTTTATTGCCCCTCAGCTTTTTAATAAATGTCTTATATCCATTTCACAGACACAATCAAATATTTTTAGTGTAGAGTGTAAATCAGGGTTGAATACACTTGGTATATGCAATGGATTATTAATTACTTTATCTGCCCCATCAAACATTATAGTTAAATTAAGTTTCCTTGTAAATAATTTTAGCTCAGCAATAGCTTTGGTAATATTAGCTCTTCTTGATGGGACAAACGTCAAACCCCTGCTAAATAAATCAGCATGTAGTGTTGAAAGAGGAATGCTACTATAATTAAATATATTGAAATCACCAATAATATTAACAACACACTGATAGGGTAGACTCAAAATTTCTTTGCCTACAGATTCTGGCATTGCTAGTTTCTTATAGTAGAGCCCTTCCTGTTGTAATTCGTATGCGATACAGAGTTCCTCCTTCTGTTGTGTATCCTCTCTGAGCATCGTAGATTGCCACGCTCTAAAGCGTATTCATGAGAAACATGATTCATACCTGTCCCTTCTTCGTGTTGGTTAAATTCCCTACTAGGTCCTAGATCACTGTTTTGTGTGTGTTACTGGGCTCCAGGTGGTTTCGGATACGCCTTACCAGTTGCATAGTCTATACGGTTTCTTTCTAACTTCCAGTTCTTATGTTCAGTTATAGCCTTACTGACGTCATCTACCCCCACAAAAATATTAAGATATTGTGTCATTATGGAGTTAAAACATAAATCTTGTTTGATGTTATCCTCCATAGATTTAATCTGTTTATTTAAATTGTCTATTTGCAAAGAATTATGTTTTATTAGAACGTCAAGTAGTTTGCAGCCCTGTCTATCAAAGAGCTGCAAAAGTTCACAATGTAATGGGCTATTCTCAATAAGTCCAGTGGGGAATTTCCAATATCTCAGACCTTTGGGTATTTGCTTCCTTTTGTAATATTCTTTAAAATAAATATTCTCATGCACCTATTTACGATATTTTAACACTGCATCATGAAATTAATCAAGTGCATTATGTAGGGACGAAGTAGCATTACTATTCACAGTCAATAATTTACCTGGTTGATTTAACCAGTGTTCCAAGTCCACACTTACATCTTTATTCCGGTCAAGATCTCCTGGACCCATAGTGGACTCTTGTTGGTTTAAATGTCCTTGGCCTGGGGGGGATACTGTCAAAAAATACTTAACTTTGAGAATGTCCATGATTGGTGTTAGTTCCATTAACACCCTGGAAATTATGAAATAGTTGTTATACCAGTGTAGTTAAATGCTGAACCGATTATTGCAGAACTTCAAATTCCCCTCCAAGGAATAAATGAAATATCATCTTGTGTACTTCCTGCAGCCATAATAGTACACCAAAAAGAACCAACAATCCAAAGAATATATGCCAGAAAGTACTGAGATGATAATCCAAAAAAACTTTATTTTATTGGTAATCACTTTTAGTTAGAACTTCTAACCTTCTTCAGACAAGGAATCACAGTAAAAGCACTTATTAAATACACCTAGTATAACAATTAATCAATAATCCAATTACCACCTTAAAGACATAAAGCAAATCCCCCAACATATATAATTTAATACAATGATAAAATATATAACAGTATAAACCTTTAAAACATCTATCTATAAAACTTTTTTAAGATTTAAAACACTTGATAAAGCTACTACATCATTAATACCAGTTACTGAAGTGGCATTTAAATACATTTTCCACCAATAGTCTTTATTTTCCAATACTATTTTCCAAATGCCACCCCATGGACCATCTTTTACCTGTTCTAAAATTACAAATCCAAATTTATGGCCGTTGTTGTCCTGAACATGTCTGGACAGGACATTGGTAGATTTAACCTTCCCTTGTTCATGGATACGCTGCCTTAATTTTCGTTCTGTTTTACCATTATAGTAATCTGTGCAATCCAAGCAATGGAATGAAAATTAAGGCAGCGTATCTACGAACATTATTATGACATTGAAAACTTTAAATGTACCGATGCCCTGTCCAAACATGTTCAGGACAACAACAGCCATAGATTTGTGTATTTTATCATTTCTGATGAAGTCTTTGGGACGAATAGCGAACATTAAATTTTAACTATGCTAAAAAAGAACTTTCTCAGCTTCTCCACTGCTTTTCTTGGTAGATTTTGTGGGTTTTTTTGTACTGTGGACACCTGGGCCTGCTTGTGTGCTGCTGCTCTCTTTTTATTGTTTTTTGCTGTTAGCAACACATGGCTGGCAGACTAGAGGATGACGATTTGGACTTGACTCTACATTCTACACCTACCAGCAAAGAAAGAACACCTGATGAACTTATTTTGGCAGTAGGTGAAATGCAAAGGTCTTTGACTGTTTTGTCAGCTAAAATTAGAGAGAATTACAAAGTTACTAACACTTCTGATAATTTTCCCCTGAATCCTGCTTTGTTTTCAAGGCAAGAGCCTGGTCAAGGTAATTCAACAAACAGAACAGCCAGTAAGTTTTTAAATGTTAGCTTTGATCCATTTGCAGGAGATATAGTTTTGGCAAACAACAACATTGCTGTTAAAATAATGTTAACTCTCTGTTGGACAAAATGGAAAGAGGTTTGAAGCGTTATCGGCGGTTCATGTAGAAAATAAGTATTTTGAATATTGTATTAATGCTGCATTGTACCTAAGGGTCTTCATTTTTTTTTAATTACCTAATAAAATCTCTATGGACAGTCCATTCTTTAAGGAGCTAGCTACTTTCTTTGACAATGCTGGTAAAGAGTTTTTGAAGCTTCTCATTAAAAACAACTACTGTTTTGGCAGAATTACGTGTTTCCCTGACAGAGATGGATACTACCATTGGTGAACTACTTATTATTTGTCCTGATTCAAGATCTGAGTATGAGCAGTTGATTAAAAATGTTGAACAATATGAACAAATAATAGTTCAATGTAAAACTGAAAAAATCAACAGGGACTTAGCATCATATGCAGGGGGCACTGTTTATAGTGATTTTGTTCCCCTTCCTTCGAGACCAGGCAAAGATTCAAGACAAAATGTTATTAAGGAAGCCCAGACAGCAGCACATTCAGGTAGTGGGTCTAACATTACTGTTCCACCTTTACAGCCGGAGATGGATTCTTCAGCTGTTAGTGGTTTGGATTCAGCTTCTGTGAAGGTTGCAACTAATGTGGCTCTTTCTGCAGAGCAGTGCAGCTCTGGTGCACCCGATGGGTTCAACACATGGCTCTAGCAGTGCAGGAGCAAGTGTGAATAAGTTTTCCTCTTTTTTACAAGGGGATTTCAGTTGGAAGGAAAAAAGGAAACGCAGCAGTAGCAGGGGATATCAGACACACACACAGAGGGCAAAGTATGGTTCGGAAGTAACACTGGCCTGTCTTTCTGTGAGTTCTGACAGTGAAAATGTACTTTCTTCACATTTTTTTTTTTCATCTGAAAGTGTACAAGAACCAATTTCTGTTGCTGTTGGACTGGGTAATTCTATCAAAGTTTATAACTCATCTGATTTTAACATTTCTGATGAGCATATTAAACTGTTGAAATTTGGGCTTAATTTTCAGCCCAGTATTTTATTTATTAATTGTCTGACTTGGAACAAGCCAATTTTCAGCAGAGGCCCAGGGAGAAATGCTCCAGATGCATGTCTTTGTAATATGGGAGGAAACTGGAGGAAACCCACACAAATGAAGGGAGAACATGCAGACTCCACACAGAAGGCACCTCAACCAAAAATCGAACCAGGGAACCTCTTGCTGTGAGGTGACAATGCTACCACTGCACCATCCATAAGAGGGCCAATGTTGCAAAAACTTTGATAGCACTCAAGCTCTATACTCGCAGATTTATCTAAAGTTCTTGGAGAAGGCGCCAATTTTGTTTACAAGAAAAATCAAAATTTTAAACATTTGTTAGAAAATAATAACTTTGGGCCAACCCTTACTTCTGGTGAAATTGGGGGTATGTTCAAATGTACAGGGTGCAGGGTATGCAGATTTATTTCTGAGGGTCCCTTTGTGTTCCTGGAACATCTACAGTTTACTATACCCATCCCTGGAAAATTGAGCTGTGGTACAACAGTGATAGTGTATCTTGCGCTGTGTGCAACATGCCCAAGTTTTTATGTGGTCATGTCCAGCAGGAGTCTAAGGAAATGGGTATTAGAGCACTTGTATGCTATAAAAATAAAACATAGTAATAATGCCCTTTTTAAGCATTCTTTGACATGTTCTAACTGGAAGAAATTTACTTTTTCTATAGTAGAAGTTGTTAACCATTACCTTAGGGGAGGGGATTTTAGAAATTATGTTGAACAAAGAGAGGTAGAATGGCAGATTCAACTTGCTTCTTATTTACCCCCTGGTCTGAATGATATGGTGAACATAAAATGTTTCTTAAAAAAATAGGAAAATTACTAAAGTGAATATACAGGGGTGAATGCCCTTGTGTTTTAAACTGTGTTAACTGTGTGGAAACTTTTGAGTTGTACATTTTTTGTAGCATACCTTTAAATGTTTTTATGTATTTAATTGACTTGTTAATGAGATGATCTGGTTGGTTAAATGTTTTTTGAATGGTTTAAAAGTGATTTGGAAGTGTATTTTTTTAATTTCTGATGAAGTCTTTGGGACAAATAGTGAACATTAAATTTTAACTACGCTAAAAAAAGAACTTTCTCAGTTTCTCCAGTGCTTTTCTTGGTGGATTTTGTGGTAATTTGTAGCATTGCTGGATAGTTAATCACAGTGGTGATCTGGTTTTAAAGCACATGTAGCATATTTATTTATTTATTTATTTTACATTTGTTTACCGGGAAGGTCCAGCTGGGCAAGTGCCCATTTTCAGTGGAGGCCTGGGGAGAAAAGCTCCAAGTGGTACAAAGATAGTTTGAAAGACTACAGTACATTCTAATATAATCAGGCATTAGTTTGAAAGTGTACAGTACATTCTAATATAATCAGATATATACACTGACTATTACATAGAATAGCAAATTCAGACAATTTGAAGATTAACCAGTGAATAAGTAACTGAATATGAGTTATAGCAATAATAGCTTTTGTTGAGTTTACAGTACATATGTATGCACACTTGTATTTCCAATGCACACTACCAATTTTTCAGAAGTTAACACCATGTGGTATTTACAATATATGATAAATATTGAGAGAGTGTACATTATTCCTTTTGAGAGGGTACAGTGTTAGCTGTTAGATTAGAGAGCAGTCATGCTGAGTTCTATGAAGGTAGTGAGAGTGAGGTTGGTGTTTAGATGATGCTTAGCCTGGGGGAAGGCAGGGGCAGAGCCAGGATTTTGATAGGTGAGATTTTAGGAGTGTTTTGAATTGTCTTGAAGAGGAATATGAGGTAAGAGCAGTTGGGAGGGTGTTCCATAGCTTAGCAGTATAGTTAGAGAAGAGGCCTTCCCCAGCTGAGTTCTTTGCTCTAGAAACCTGTAGTAGGTATTTATTATCAGAGCGGAGGTTCTAGGAGCTGAGTAAGGTTGGATTAGTTGGCTGAGTGCTGTTGTTTTGTTTGGGTGGTGAATAATTTGGTGGGCTAGGCTTAGTTGGTTAAAGTGTAGGAGATGTGGAAGTTCAAGCTAACTGAGTTGTTTTAGGGATTGGCAGTGATGTGACCTGTACATTGATTTTGTGGCAAATTTGGATATTTTATTATAGCAGGCCTCTAGTTTATTAAGGCTTGATTCACGTAGGTTGATGAGGATAGGGGATGCGTACAGCAGTGTGGATAGCAGGTGGGTTCTGGCCATGGTAATTCATGTAGAAGGTGTTAGAAACTGGGCATTCCTGTACAGGAAGCCTAGTTTCTTGTGGACTTTTTTGATGGTTTGGGCTATATGGATGTTGAATTTTAGATTGTTGTCTATTACTATCACAAAATTGGTGGTATTGTATAAATACTGTAAATTAAACCAATACTATGCACGCCAAATCCTTTATTGCAAAGCTTTCGGGTCAACACCCTTCGTCAGTACATCTGACGAAGGGTGTTGACTCGAAAGCTTTGCCATAAAGGATTTGGCATGTATAGTATTGGTTTAATTTGTCTATTACTATCCCCAGTAGTTTGGTGTGGGTAGTAGGAGTGATGATAGTGTTATTCTTAGAGTATATGTTGAAGGTTGGGGGGCAGGTTGCAGTTCTAGTGGGAGAAAAGATTATGAGGTTAGTTTTGTTGGGATTAAGTATCAGGTTTTAGTTGGTTAACCAGTTTTCCACTGAGAGGAAAGTGTCTTGGGTAAGGTTTTGGAGGGTTGTAAGGGAAGGAGCTGCACAGATTAGGGTTGAGTCATCAGCATATTGGATTAGGCTGGCTTTGGGGGTAGCAGTGCATAGGTGGTTGGTAAAGAGTGAGAATAGAAGAGGTCCAAGGATGGAGCATTGTGGGACCCTGATTGAGACTGGGAGGGTGTGAGAGAGAGTTTGTTGTCATCGGACGGCTTGTTGTCTATCTGCTAGGTAGCTTTGGAACCAGTTAAGAATTGTGATATTAATATTTAGGGAGGAAAGGACTTGCATGAGTTTGTTGTGGTTGCCATGTCAAGGGCTTTTGACAGGTCCAGGAATAAGGCTGATACAAATAGGGAGTTGTTTCTAAGTTGGTTAATTTTGTTTGTAAAGGTAAGTAGGGCGGTTGTTGTGCTGGACAAAAGCCATGCTGGGTGCTAGATAGTAGGTTATGTGAGGTGAGATATTTCATGAGCTGTGTGTGCACTATTCTTTCTAAAATCTTGGATAGGGGGAGAGAGAATGGCAATAGGACGGTAGTTAGTAAGTTCATAAGAGGCCCCCACCTTTCTGGAGGGGGATTATGTGTGATCATTTCTAGATAGAGGGTACATGTGATTCAGCTAGAGATCTGCTAATGAGTATTGTTATTGGATAGGCAATGGCTTCTGCTGCAAATGTTTCCTTTTCTGAATGATTTCACTGGACTGATACTGAAATAAATTCACTTTCTGGTCTTTCTACGAGAATAACTTACTTTGTTTGGTCTAATTAAGGAAAGAAGTTCAGTGTTTGAAAACATCCCCCCCGGGAGCTTAACCATAACACACTGGTTGCTTCAATGCTTAAAGTGCTCATTCACTTGGTGGTGCCATTTGTAATACCTGAAAGGGGGGGGGGACTTTTGTAAAAACTCACTAGATTACCCTTTTCTAGAGCCAAATCAAATGGCAAAAATCACCAATGGCTCTTGTAAATCTACCTCCCATAATTACTAATTTTGCGCTTCAGATAATTTGGACTTTGTTTTATTAGTATTATTTCTGTTTCATATTCTAGTTTGGATTGTAAAAAAAAAAATTTTTTTACATCAATAGGCTAGCTATTAGTTGTAGGCTAGGATCAATTACTATGTATGAGGTCCACTGAAATGTAGTTTAAATGGTGAAACAGTGGTTTCAAAAGATGATATTGCAAGACAGGATATAGTTAAGTCCAGCAACCATAGAAATAAACTAATTAGTGCTAAGGCTAAATCCAAATGTGGAACAATATTATTAAGCAATAATTACATCACAGGTTTCAGATGGAAAAGTTAGGCTGCTGTTTTGAGTACCACCATACCTCTCAACCTCTTAAAACAAGAAATCTGGATAAAGCCTAAAATAATGGGGACACATGCCCAAAATAGTGGCAGATTTTAAATAGTGGTCTTATAACTAAGAAAGTTACAAGAACAACGGTATTTGTGATAGCATGCATTTTAGAAGGATATTAAGTCTGAAACTCAAACGTATGCCATTATTTAGTAAGCATATGTGAAGGAATTAATGTCACATGCAATATAAACCAGCTCATGTGCAAAATAATTACTTAATAAAGTGATGATACAGCAGTGAAGCTTTTCTGGTCCTGGTGGAGTTGTAATGGGTAAACCATATCTGCCCATTAAATTAAAGGGAAGTAGTCAAGATTTTAGCTTGAGCTCCACCTCTGTTAAAGACACATTTGCAGAACATTATTTCCTTATAGCAGAGTATATGAATCTGAATTTTGGTAAAATTGCTGCTACTCAGGACATTGCACTATTCTCTGAGGTATGCTGGCTGTAATTAAAAGAGAAGTTCAGGAGAGTTTTCCTTTGCATGTATAACATAGGGCTCCATTTTTGCTTATATATTGCCTATATAGCATTTATTTTGACTCATTAATATTTCTTTTTCACCAAATCGTATTTTAAACAGCTTGGTCTAGAAAAATAACATTCAGCAAATTTGCCTGCGAGATGCCAGTCTATGATACATTTGTGATTTGTATGCTGAAGAAAACAAAATATAGTTATCAGACAGTTACCATTCATGTCAGCATAGCTAGTCATAATTAATATAGTTCTGACTATTTGTTGAATTAAATTATGCTTAAAGTGACAAAAATCGGATGAAGGTTCACTAAACTGGATCAGAGGTCAAAGATATTTATGACTGTTGGATGGCATGCTCATGGATATTGCATATAGCTAGGAAAAAATACACTGTTTGAAAGTACTAAAGAAAGGTGAAGGCTGATACTATAAATGACAAAGTAAATAAACCATACTTACATTAAACTCTTTTAACAGAGCATATATTCTTTTTAATTCATAGAAGCTTACTTTATAGTGCATTATAAAATATGTATGAGATAAGTTTTTGATCTTTAGTAAATGTATTACATTATAAGGTATTGGTATTAAAGCATGCTAAGAGGCAATTAACACATTGCCCCCAAAATAAAATTGTATTTTGTGTCATGTTAATATCTTTTATATACCTGAGAAGCTCAGGACAAGACTGCTACTCTCAAAATTAAATAAATAGGCATTTATATAGAAAAGTAATACTGTTAATTATGTCACAAGTTGTAATAAATTAAACAGTTAAGCTCTTCAATCCAATATTATTGCTTGATTTTTTTTGATGTCTTAAAAATAAATAAATGGCCCTTGACTGCCCAAGTAGTTAAATTTGTATCAACTAGATAAAACATAATAGTTTCATATTCAGACTTAGTATTTTCCAAGCAACATCTGCTTAAGAAGATGAGATGTTTTATAAGCTGCTGAGAAATTTAGCACCTAAAATTAGCCATAATATTTAGCTGACCACTAACAGAGGTATATAAAATCATTACAATTAGCTCTCTAAAGCAGGAAAGATTAACTGATTGTTGCATCGTATTTAAGTTGTAAATTTCCTAAAACTGGTTTAAGCCTCTTGTGTATGTGAGGTTTACTTTAAGTGCTCTCTATTCAGTCTGGTTACTCACCCAGAGAT
This sequence comes from Protopterus annectens, assembly GCF_019279795.1. Taxonomy (NCBI): domain Eukaryota; kingdom Metazoa; phylum Chordata; order Ceratodontiformes; family Protopteridae; genus Protopterus; species Protopterus annectens. The sequence goes on from NC_056745.1 coordinate 729,992,960, forward strand.
CAGGTGAAAATGTTGATAGTATTGTTTAATGTGGCAGTCTTTTGACAGTTATGTGATTTACTCTCTAGATATAACATTGGTAATGGTGACTTTATCTTCTCCATATCTCACTTTCTGATTTAGAAAAGGGACTAGACAAAGACTTCTACACTGTAGGAGCCAGACTGATCAGACTGGAGGATAAGGTAAGGTTATAAAAGGCTGTTTTTGTTCTTTAATGATGGTGAGATCAGTGAACAACAAATTCAGACATTATCTGTTCAAAACCCACTTCAGGATGTGCTAGTAATGAAAAGAAAAAAAAAAAAAAACATCACCACCATTTAACACACTTCTATGAAAATGTTAAGAATGTTGTACTCAGACATAACTCTGTCTCCCTAAGCATTGTGTACATAGTTTGGAGATTGTGTTTTATCTTTGATATGTTTGTAATTAGCAGTTCAGTGTAGAAAAAATGTAAACATACAGTATGTGTTATAGAACATATAATTGGTAAGGTTTGAACTCCCAATGTTTTCTGTTCAAATACAGTGAGTATAATAAGTATGCAACCAAATGCAACAACAATGTATTGCTAAGACAATGTTTGATCCTAGCTAAGAAATTAATTATTTCTAATAACATTCTATAGTTGCTATTTCCTTTACTGGGGCAAAGCTATAAAGTATGCAAATGAAGCCAAAGTCAGAATAAACATGTTCCAGCTAGTCTGCAATACATTTACATGCAGAAGTGGTGTATATATAGTCTGTTAAGTAGCGGAGACAGACAGGACATTTTGTTTATCAGCACAGCTTACTGAATATCAGTTTATCAGTACAACCACTCTGAGATTAGGCTGTGCAAGTGATCTGTACACTATTCAGTTAATTATAAACCAACAGCTAGCTTAATCTAATGCCTTTTGCTGGCATTTCCATAGCAGATTGTCTAAACCTTGAATATGTTAAATATAAGTTCTGCTTAGTATCTGTGATGTTGTGCTAGGGTAATATGTAGTAAGCATATGTGGAGGAACTAATGCAACATGCAATATAAACCAGCTTGTATTCAAAATAATAACATAATAAAGTGATGATACAGCAGTAAAGCTCATCTGGTCCTGGTGGAGTTGTAATGGGTAAACCATATCTGCCCGTTAAATTAAAGGGAAGTAGTCAAGTACTTTAGACTTTAGCACATTCTGTTCAGGATTAATAAGTTATCATTTTGAATTTGTTGCTGAATCTGTGATCATTACAATTTGTTTCTTAGAGAAGCAACTAGTTTAATAAATTAAATGATGACTTAAATGCTGAACAATGTGACATCTGTAGATCTCCACTACACTTATAGCAATAATGTATTACATTTTAATATGTATTTTTTCATATTTGTTTTCAGTCTTCTTAACAGGAATGTTGAGAGTTTGGTTTCTGTTTCATTGGAGAGCATTAATAGAAAGACTTAATCTCTGACTGAATATTTGCAAAACATTTCAGTAGGTTGTTACTCACTCAGTCAAGCTTTCTGGAAATATGGCAAGAATAATGGTTTGGTCTTCACTTGCGCTGTGGGATTTGCAAATAAATAGAATTTTTGGTTGAGTTTATTCAATCTATGCATTACAAGGCGTTCACATATTGTCAATAAATATCATTTTGGTTATACAAGCTTGCAGAACATTTTTTGTTCTTGTATATATATTTAGAGATTAAAGGATCGATGCTGAAATTAATGTAAGATATCATAATAGGAAACATAGGCTATAATGTTAAGTAGCTGTGAAGTTTAAGTGTGTGACTGTGTGTGTGTGTGTGTGTGTGTGTGTGTGTGTGTGTGTGTGTGTGTGTGTGTGTGTGTGCATGTGTGCACGTGCATGTGTGAGTGCATGTGCATGTGGCATGTGGAAGGAAACTAAGGACTGATACCCTATATTACTCTGAAATTGTTCAAGATGGCATCTGTCATTCAGACCCAAAAGACATTGCCAACAAATTCAATGCTAACTTCACCCATGAGATGACTCTCCATAGTCCAGAAATCATGGAATCTTTTACCTCCCCACTGAACAAGACAAGATACACATCCTTCTTGGAGTCTGTTGATATACCTGGTTGCTTATAATTACTGCTAAACATGTCCTTGTTGTTCCACTCCACAAATGATTTAACCTAGGCATAACCTCAAGTTTCAACCCTAAAGTGCAACAGTTATGGTAGCCTTACATAATGGTTGCCATAGCACAGACCCTGTGAATTATACACCTATCAGTCTAAGCAGTCTGATTTGCAAGACCATGTAATAAACATATTATAACTAGTCTGAGAAACTATGATATCAAAAACCTTGTTAGACTTAATAAACAGCTTGGTTTTGTCAAGGATAGATCCTGCCTATAAAATCTTATCTTCTTTGTGAAGGCCTTGCAGGTAGTTGGCAGTGTCTATGCAGTACACTCAGTGAGATCTGGTAAAGGCATTTGACACCGTACCCAGTATCAACATTATAAGAAAGGTAAATAATTTAAAAGCAGATCCATGTGTGGTAAGATATTACAGTTAATTGTTTAAAAGACAAACTCTGTACAGTACGTGCTAGAGGTGCCTCATCAGAAAGCATGAAGGTGAAGCGTGGTGTCGTCAGGCCTCAGTGCTGTGGCCCCTCCATATCAGCATGTACCATTTCCAGTCTCCAGGTAAGCAGTTAGGACTTCTGACTTATGAAATCTGGAAATGACTACAACTGGGAATTATCATTATGTTTCTCTCTGATACCCAATGTTCCTGCAAGAACTCTCCTTCATAAGTTTTTATAGATCTGAAAATGGGCTAAAATGAAAAGATAAAAAATTTGATATAATTGTATCTGGCAGTCAACCCCCTCATCCCATAATGCATTATCAATATACCACTTCAAAATGAAAATGTAGTTAGGCCCCTAGGAACGTGAGTTCATTTAGTCATCATGTAAGACCAGCAGTTAAGAAATTTTTTTATTTAGCATAACTAATCACTAAGGGAACATCATTCAGATCAAAAGAGGTCATCACGCCTTTATATTCAGCATTGATTAAGACAGCTATTTAGTATGACTCCCTTTTTGGAATGTACCTCACTAAACCTAATTAAATAACTTGAAAGGCCGTAGAGATTCCTAACCAAGAAATCCGCAGGCTTAAAGACTCTGAGCTACCAGGAGAGGCTGGAAGCACTGTCTTTTTATTCAGTATCTTAGCAGACATTTGAATGGTGACCTCTTCCTACCGTGCCACTGGACACCTAGTTATCCCTGATCTTCTGTATCTTTGCAAGTTTATTAATACCACTAACACCAGAAAAAGGAGCATAAGTTTTTACCAAAAAGAAAAACAAAACACAGCACCTACCCCCATCTCATGGATAGAGTTCCACTGCAGGTTAAATAGTGCAGTTCACTAGCATCCTTCAAATGGAACCTTGAGCAAAACAAAAAAAAACCTGCCAGGCATGATGAATGGATAAAGCACTTTAGTTCTGACTGCAGCAGTCAATACCAGTCTGAAGGAATTCTACTGATTGCAACTCCTGTGCCTGAGGTGGCTGCTACCTTTGCCCCAGCATAGTACATCACTGTCATCATAAACTCCCAGGAGGACACACGAATTCTCCAAGAGGGTCTTTCTGAAACAAATAGCTATTGTCAAAATTATGGACTAAAACAAAATGTTAAGAAATGTATAATAATATCCTTTGGCAAACATTACTTCCATTGTAAATATCACATTGATAACACACCCCTGCAAGTTAATCCCACAGTCAGGGATCTGGAAACCCATGACAACAATGAAACATAGGTTTTTGATTATCATGTATCCACTATTCTAAGGAAGTCTTTGATCTTTAAGCAACTTATATCAAATGATACAGCATTCAGGTCCAAAGATCTACTCAGCCCTCATTAGGTCAAATGTTGAATGTAATGCACTTTTCAGTATGCACCTATCTAATCACTTTTCACAACTTGAATGACAACAGTGCTTTCTCATTAAAAATATCAAGAGCTTAAATCATAAAAACTATACTGAACATCTTAAAGTTTTGTTCCTCTTCTCAGTGTCATACAGTATACAAAGAGGCAAACCTTACCTCATGTATATAGCCCTAACAGATCCTATCCTGTCAGATCTATTACACATTCACGTGTAAAATGATAGAGAAAACACTTGATTAAGGAATCTTAGTCTCTTTTGCAACATAAACAGGACATGTTGGAGGGATAGGTATGCATCACAGAGAATACTGCTTCTATAGTCTTCAATTTTGTATAAAGCAAAGTACTTCTCTAGCTCTATTCTCATGCACTTTGGACTTGTGGATGGGAAACTGTAAATTCACCCATGGTTTAGCACCTATGCCCCACATGGCAAGGGGAAACAAGACAATGTCTCAACTTATCTTTATTCTGTTCACATCTATGTTATTTATACACAAAATATGAGGGCTGAAATAAATCATAGGAATGTAAGTCTAGGCTTCTTAAGATCCACACAGATCAAAAACCTAGTAAGTACTTATGAACCTTAGAAGAGAAGATAGGTGGCTAAATAGCTTATTAAATGGGCTAGTTCAAAGCAATCTCAGAAAATGGAAATGACAGAGGAATTTGTCCTTGATGATACACTTTCTGTCTAGAAGCTACATGTCTCTTTATGTATCATTCCTTGCATCCCAGAAATCCTTGTGGCTGACATTATTACAGCAAAGAATAAAGTGTTTCAGTAGCAATAGTTGTGGTCTAAAGTACTATAAATCTCAGCGTGGGGAAGACTTAAGTTTTCTATATGCACCCCTTAACTCAAAAACAAGTGCTACTGGATGACTTGGCAGTCTAAGGGGAAAGTCCTTCTTCAAGAAAGATTTTTTTATAAATATAAACAGAAAGACCAGTGCATAGGCAGAAACAGAATAGCATGTAAAGGGTTTAGGAAGTGTAGGGCATAAACTGAGCTATAACATGGACCAAACATTTACTTTAACACCAATGAGAAAATATGGTCCATTTAGAAAATTATGAATTATGCTATTTAGTCTTTCAACTTCTTTCAAAACAAATACAACTTATGGAAATTGCAGCTGTTTTGTCTTCTGCTGCAAAACAAACATAACCATTACACAGCACAGCATAGCACAACTACAATAGCTGAAAGTAGGCGCATCTACAATTTCAGGCTTACCATACATTACTCAGCAAAACATGGCACCTCTGGCATCACTGTATTTGCTAGTTTCTTCACTAGAGCAGATTATGTCCACAATATTATTTACCATTCTGTGTGCTAGATATGTACCATATACATGGAAACTTCATTCATAATCTCCCAAAAGGCACTCCCTATGTTACATGCAAAGCAGGTGTGAAAAGATTTTGGTCTTCCTGCTGCACCACGAGTAAGTCCAGCCAGAGTTAGATCCTGTTGAGGTTATGTCCATCCACCTGGTCAAGTACAGCAGTGAAAATAAGAACTGAAGTGCAATGTAGCACATCACATACACTACACAAATTGCATAGATGAACAACAGAGTAGCACGATCCCCATCTCTGGTAGTGCAATGCACATTGTCTGTAGGACAGGGGAGAGTGACAGCTGTGTTTAGCAGTATGACTGAGATACACAGTCATGCATAAACTTAGTTGATGGCAGTGTTCATGCAAGAGCTAGACACACAGCATGGAATTCAGTTGATAGCATGCTGTACTATCAGAGTGATGATTCACAAAGCCCACTATACTGCTGGAGTGATTCACAAAGCATACTGCACTATCGGAGTAATTCACAAAGCATACTGTCCTATTGGTGTGATTCACAAAGCACACTGTACTATCAAAGTGACTCACAAATCACGCTGTACTATCAGAGTGATTCACGAAGGACACTGCACTATCAGAGTGACTCACAAATTACACTGTACTATTGGAGTTATTCACAAAGCAATCTGCACTATTGGAGTGATTCACAAAGCACACTATACTATCGGAGTGACTCACAAAGCACACTGTACTATCAGAGTGATTCTCAAAGCACATTGTGCTATCAGAGTGACTCAAAAAGCACACTGTACCATTGGAGTGATTCACAAAGTAGACTGTACTACTGGAGTGATTCTCAAAGCACACTGTATTATTGAAGTGATTCGCAAAGCAGACTGTACAACTGGAGTGATTCACTGACAATGTTGTTGTATCTTTCGGCTTTTCCCGGTTAGGGGTCACCACAGCAGAACTCCAGTCCGCTAATGACTGGCAGTAGATTTTTACGTGCCGAGTTGCTAGTCCTGATGCACAACCTTCAACGAAGGTATGCCCATTCACGCATGTCTCCACACAGAAGACACTCTAGCTGAGAATCGAACAGGACAATGTCTTACTGTGAGGCGACAATGCTACCGCAGCACCTAAGACTAAATAATCCCGTAAGTATAACAGCTGGACTAGAAAGCCCTGTCATAGCCTGATAAAAAGAGAGAACACAATTTAATGTAAGACTGGACTACAGTGAGGCACACAGGATACAGAAACTAGTGGATGTCTGACTATACTGATGTGTAGGGAAATTGATAGCAGACATGATTACTGTTAATGCACACTATTACTGCAGCTGTGACTACTCCAGGATGTATAAGAGACACACAAATTTCTCATGCAATGAAGAATTGTGTGCGATAGCACTACACTAGACTTATCTCAGTCAGACAGAATGGGGGTTTCAGAAAGAAAAGACAGAGGGAGCAGGCAGTACAGATTGCAGTGTGTGAGTATGCAACCAGCGAAGTCACAGTGTACAGGCAGAACACGAACATGCTACAGTCTTTAGAAGCACACAGCTAATAAGGGCACATGGATCAACCAGCAAAGGTTGCAGTCCAGTGGGGGTCAGCAATCAGCCATGGCACAAGGAATAGGCAGGGTGATTTGTGATCTTGCTAGGTGAATGTCTTCATAGTGCCGATCAGCCACACCAATAACAGGACAAGCTAATGAGGATACTGTTGCTGTGGTACAATTGGCACACATTTAGCTAGTACTAGTGAAAGGGCCAGTACATGTGATTCACATGCCCCCAAGTGATACACTGGGGTACAGGATCAGGACAGGAACCTCCTAACAGTAGCCAAGGCTGTACCCACTACTGGGATACAAGCGGCAGTGAGATGGCAGGTACTGGCTGGCATGGACAGTCCTACATACAAACACTGCTCCATGTGCATATTCTTAATTGTATGTGAGGTACCACTGCACCAACAAAATGGCAGCACATGAAAAAGTTCACTCAAAAAGAGAATGAGGTATTGCTACAGGTTCTGTGCACACAATGTAAAAGAAGAACGGATAAAGCTGAACAAGATAAGACCTTCTGTGATGACCCTCCACTTGACCAGTAATCAAGGAGCCTCAATCCTCTCCACTGGCAACAGTGGGGGGATGTTCACTGGGTGGATAGCAGGTACACACAGTATTTCCAGATGCAGCGCTCTGTATCAAGTGCAATTTCCCTTAGGACCACACATAGACCACAGCCAGTCTGGGGCTGGACGTTCTACCTTTCTCCAGATCCCCAATAAGACTCCTCATTGGCACAGCTATAGAGTTGAGTGTCAGCCAGGGTTCCATGCCAAGTCCTCCAACACTCTCTCTCTTCAACCAGTGCTTCATGTCCCTGCCCAAGCAGCTGCCGCACACACTCTTGAAGATTTGATTTACACACCCATACATACACACACACACACACACACACACACACACACACACACACACACACACACACACACACACACACATACACACACACACACACACACACCTGGAAAAGACTGGCATAGGTTTACTAGCTATTCCCCCTCTTGCCCAGACTATAAGGTAGTTTTCAAATGGTTGTTTGACCAAGAGCAAGGCTATTAGGAGTGGCCCACACAATGTCACAAATAAATATGCAAGCACTCTCAAAACTTGAATATCTCTAGAAAGATCAGCCACAAGGAAAGGTTTAAATATATTCAATAATAAATAATAAAAGAACAAGAAAATAGTAAGTATATAGTCACAGTGACATCAGAGTTCAAAATCATAGGAAATATTTTAAACAACATTGAAGGACCATTTCATACGAATAAAGAAAAATAATATGTAAACTAAGCTTCACTGTATTCCTGACTGAATCTAAGAGAATTATACTATTCCCTAGTAACTTACTTAATAAAGCAAGACAGATGATGTGGTGAATGGTTCTTCTTGTTGTCAGGTTGAGAACAGAACAGAGAATGCTCTGTCTCACTAAGACTTCTCAAAATAATATCTAAAATATTACTGCTGGGATAGCTTGCAGAAAGACATCATTTCTGGTCATCTGACTTCTAATTCCCGAGCAAAATAATGACATACATTTGAGTTTCAGACTTCATATCCTTCAGAAAATTCATGGTAACATAAACCATGTTATTCTAGCTATTTTCTAAGTTTATAAGAATAATATTTAAAATTTGTCCCTATTTTGGGCCTTTGTCCCCCCATTATTTCAGGCTTTGTCCAGATTTCTTGAACTAAGACTTTCAGAGATATGAACTGATGTCTGTCATTATTTAGTGGTTTCAATCCTCTTTGATTTGCCACAAAATAACAGCTTATATGAAGAACAGCCCAACAATAAGAGGCAAACACCTAGACACTCCATGAAAATTTACACATTTGAAAGGCATGCTACATGGACCTTCTCAGTGCCTTAAAACCATGGCAGAGGCAGCAATGTACTTTGCATGTGCAGTGTGAATCTTGCATTCCCTAGACTACCAGAAGCCAGTGAAAGAATATAAAAGTCTAATTATACAATGACCTTGTTTAGAAAAGGTAAGATTTTTTTGTTAAATAATGTCATGTAATACCAATAATCCACTTCTCAGTGTAGGTAATGCAAGATATAAGGGTAAGCGACCATGTTTAATCACTTGGTCTTCACCTTTATGAATAAACTACACCATCTGTGATTAAATCCTGTGCTACCCACACCCAGACATTGATGATTGATCAACAGTATGCAACTGTGTTAACTATAAATAACACATTATTATATGTTATATCATATGTTATATGTGGAGCTCTTCTCCCCAGAACTCTGCTGAAAAGGGGCTTCCAGTTTAGTCGGGCAATTCTGATTAACAAACGTAAATAGATAAAGATATGGATAGATAGACAGAGAGAGATAGATCACTAGATAGATAGATATATAGATAGATAGATAAAAATATGGGGATGACTTTAATAAAGCTTACACAGTCTTTTTTACCATGTAGCCATCATGCTGCACTGCTTACATGAAAGTAAGCAGGTTTTAGATTCAGTAAAGACTGGTGGGAAGCATGCATGCACGTCCCAACACGGGAAGTTCTGTGACATGCAAATCACCTCATAAGCAGGTGAATCTCATGTAAATGAGACAGGTAGAGCAATCCAACAAGCAGATAGGCAGCTTTGCACACCCTGTGTCAGTGTCTGTAGTGTACTTCTGTGGCTCTGCTCGACAGGGGTACAGGAAAATACCTTTCTTGGGTGGTGTAAGCCAGGGAACCTTGTTTGCTAGGCTTACTTAGGCCCTTGGGCCGATAGCCTAGTATCTACGTATAAACCTAAGAACATGGAAAAATTCAATGTGCAGGAACGTAGACAGATAAAAGAGGCTGTAGAAATGTAGATAGATTGACAGAAATGGCATACCATGTACAGATATGAGTGAAACTATCCTCCATGTGTCAGAAAAATTAAAGGAAATAAGTTAAATTAAATTTATTTTTTTTAATAATATGGGCATGTCTGCAGGGCACTCCACAGTGTGCAAACATGCTTTATAAAAAAATTTTAAAAATTGGAAAAAACTAAATTAATATTATATGACAGAAATGTATTACAGGAACCTGCATGGAGTATCCCCAATGGTGCATTGGTGCTGTTTTTAATGTGGTAGAACTTTGAAGCATGTAGTTTCCAGGCTGTGTGCAGAGATCTCTATGTGCAAATGAGGTGGAGTTATTGAATAGCATAAAGGGGTAATCGTGTCCACATATCTCCTCTTTGTAGGCAGAGAACTATGTTGGCATTTACAGAGAAGGTAGAAATCATCAGGGGAAACTGTGTCCAGTAACTTCTAAGCTTATTTCAGCTTAGCTGCACCTGTTTACGCAGTGTGCTGTCATGTTGAGCATGTGCTTTCAGGGGGCTGTGCACACTAACTTCTAAGCTTTGTTTAGTTAAGGGACACATGTTTCACCATGTTTGCATGGCGTGCTGCCATGCTGAGTGTGTCCTTTCAGGGGGTGTGCACACTGACTACCAAGCTTTGTTTACCTATGGAGCACGAGTTTGCGTGGTGTGCCACAGTGCTGAGTGTATCTAAAAGCCAATGGCATATTAATTCATTTTGAACCCTGTTTAACTTAAACAAGGTCCATTAAATGATGCTAATGATATACTAGGCATGTGCAATGCATCATAGGTAGCCAATCACAGAGTAAGCACCTACAGCAGAGGACTATAAAGTATGCATACACACTACAATCTGATTTTTCCACCATACTCTGCACCATTGGAGTACAGACTTGGGAATTTAACTGAAAGAATGCTAGGGGCTGATGCAGGTCTGCTACATCTGTATGTGCTAGATGCTGAAGTCAATGCTGCTGCTGCTGCTGACAATAGGCAAAGACAGAGAAGGAGAAGAGGGTTCAGGCCCAGGTTTGCCTTCCAGAAGCTACATGAGCTGATGATTGTAGAGCACTACAGGGTGGACATGGATCTATTACGAGAACTCATTGAGGTCTATTGGCCTAAACTCAGGCCCAGAGCCAACAGAGGGGAACCCATCTCAGTGGAAACAAAGGTATGTGTAGCCCTTAGGATAATAGCCACAGGTACCTTCTAGAGATCAACTGGGAACATGATGGGGGCCTCACAGGCATCCACAGCCAGGGTACTCCACCAATTCCTAGATGCCATGCTACCACATGGCAGTGAGCACATCTCTTTTCCCTTCACCCCTGAAGCAAGGGCCAGCAATATGCAACACTTCTACCATGTAGCACACTACCCTGAGGTGCTGGGTGACATCAATTGCACTCATATACACATCGTCACCACCCAGTGAGGAGTGTAGAATCTACATCAACTGTAAGGGGTACCACTCCATCAACTGTGAGGTTGTGTGCAATGCCCAGGGCATTATTATGAATGTGTGTGCTGGCAGCTGTGACAGTTATCACAACTCCCATATCTGGCATGCATCACAGCGGTACCAGATGTTTGCTAGAGGGGACATCCCACATGGCCATTTAGTGGGGGATGCTGGCTATGGACTGGACCATGGATGATGACACACACCAGAAATGCACACAAACCCATGGAAGAATGCCATAATGAGGCACACACACAAACTATGAACATCATAGAGCATGTGTTTGAGTTTCTGAAGTCACAGTTCCAGTGCCTTAATATATCTAGTGGAGCCCTGCAGTACACTCCAGCCACGTGTGCACATATATTCACAGTATGTGTCATTGTGCCATGCTACACAATATGATCATATGAAAACAGCTGCAGCAGGATCAGCAAAGGGAAGGGATACACAGCCCCCCACCAGTGCCTAGATCACCACAGCCACACTCACAGGAGGAATCAGAAGAGGAGCCCCCTGATGATATCCCTGTAGGCAGATGTAGGTGTACCCAGTATGCCCTGGCTTTGGCTCAGAGACAACGCATAACACATTCACTGCCAACACAATAAAAGGTGCAGTAAAACTATACACAGAACCAAGAAGTAATCCAAAAAAAGATGAAAACGGAGAGTCCTGATGACAGTATCCACTTTTAATGAAAAAGTGTATTAAAAAACCCACGTGTTGAAGACTTTCATCCTGAACCACAATAGGGACTTCATCAGAATACATAAAAACACTAAAACTAAGTATTTTTATACAAGTGTGAAATCCCAATAAACCCCTTGTTGACCAATAAGAATCCCATTTCAGTTAATTAATCTACAGTTCTCGGAATACACAATTAAACCTTGAACGTTATAGTTAAAAAAAGTGTTAAAAAACACCATTCAAGTTTTGTAAAAATGAAAATGAAAAATGTGGAACTGAAAAGTGATAAATATATTGATACTGATACACTCCTTTAGCTTTAATATCTCTTAATATATTTTATTTCTTTTTTTATGAACTTTACAGCCAATCTGCTTTTTCCTTAAGTATAGATGTTGCGGGTATGGAGTCATTCAATCCTGGAGGAAACATGGCAGCTAATTTTACACAAGAGATTTTTTCAATCTCCCCTCTTGGATTGAGAACTACTTTTTATACAATCCCAAAGGTGAATTTATTGAACCTGTCACAGTTAACAGAATGTTTAAACAATGCGTTAGTTTCTTTTTAATTTTTGGTCTCATATGTATGCTCATATATCCTGCTCTTTAATGTCTGCTCAGTCTTCCCGATATAGAATGCTCCACATCCTTTGCACGCTGCCAGATAAACTATCCTTGTAGTACAGCAGTTGCCCTTTTGAAAAATGACCCTACTCTTCATCCTGTTTCCTAAAGTTATTTCTTCATCCTTTATAATATAGCGACACTAACTGCAGCCTCCACAAGGCCTAGTACTCTTACCCTGCTTAACTTTTACCCTGTTCTCCAGAAACAGCTTAATGTTGCTGCCAGTTTTGTTAATGAATATTGGCTTGTTACCTATAACTTTACTAATGTCAGGGTCAGCCTTGAAAATATTCCAGTTTTTCCTTAGAATATCCTTAATTTTCCCTGACATATGGGGTGTACTACACAATACATACCCTTCCATAATTCTTGACCTCAGTGTTGCTTGGGTTGTTTACCTTGCCCTGAAAATCCCCACCAAGAAGGGGTTTATACCTGCCACCCCATTCAGTATAAACCCCTCAAATTATATCATTAACCATCAAAAATGGGTATCCCCTCTTACAAACTTTAATCCTAAGTTTTACTAATTCTTCCCAAAGATCTTCCAAGTGGGAAGTCATGCTGGCCAAATGAATGGCCTGCCTTTAATCAAACTTTTCTTCTGGGTTGTAGGATGGCAGCTGGTAAAATATAAAATAAGAATTGCAAAAAATATCCTTTCTATAAATGTTTGATTTGAACCCATCAAATGTGTGAGAAATAGTTGTATCCAAATAGTGTATCCTAGTGGAATCCCATAGATGTGTAAATACCAGGGAATTATTAAAATGGTTTAAGTATTCAATGATGTGGGCAGTGTCTTCCTGTTTCCCTTTCCACAAAATAATTATATCATCCAGGAATCTTCTACATAATTGAATGTGTTTCCAAAATTCATACTGGAACACATATTTATGTTCCCAAAATAATAACACAATGTTAGCATAAATGGGGGCAGAAGCTGCCCCCCATTGCTACACCTCTAATTTGTTGAAATTATTGTCCTTCAAAATAAGGGCAATTATTTTCCAAAACCTTGGCCATTAATTCACATGTCAAGGTGACTTTGTCATGACTCAAACTGGAACACAGAAACAAAGTTTCTTCAAAAAGCTTCAATCCCTCAGTTTTGGGGATATGTGTGAATAAATCCTTAAAATCTAGAGTTAAAAATATCAACTCTTCAGACCATAACTCTGATTTCAACTAGGTCAAAAACTCCCAAGAGTCCTTGACCAAATGTTTTGCATTTTTGTCCACCAAAATGACTAGCCAAAACAATTGGTCTGAAGGGAGGTTTGAAAATGCTTTAATGTACCTTAGGTATCCCGAACATAACTGGTATGGTTGGGTTAGTATTTACTAAGAATTCGTAGGTACCTGGGCTTATCTGCTGGGTGAGAACATATTCTTCTAAATAAGAAGCTATTCTACTGTATGAAATATTTATTTGATTTCCTGGAGACCTGTATATAACTGTTAACGTCTAATAAAATGTTGTTCAACTCATTAAGATAATCCTCAGTGTGGAAGAGAACCATGCCATCCCCCTTATCCAGAGTCATAATACGTGATGTACTGTCTCCCCTCAAATCCTGCAACAGGAACTTTTCTTCCTTGGTTAAGTCATTATAAAACTGTTTGTTCTCACCCCAATAATGATACATTTCTTCCATTACTATTTTTTCATACACTCCTATCAAAGAATGTAAAGGGGGGGTTGTATACACGCCTTCTCTTAACAGCATTCGAAAATGAAAGTAATACATATTTTTTAAAGGATTCTTGGCAATGTTTAGATCTATTAAAGAACTATACTTTTCAAGGAGCAGAGCCATTTTTAGTTATCAAAGATGTAGTATCTTTACATACATCTCTAGATCAGAAAGTGGGTATAGAGTTTGTTAAGAATTTCTTAACCAGACATACCACATTTGGAGAGGATATGGTCCAGTCCATTTGTTTATTATTAGAATCGGTCCTGAAGAACATTTTTTTCTTGTTTGACAGGAAGATATACTGCCAAACTTGTGGAGTAGTTATGGGTGCAAAGGTAGCACCTGCATTTGCCAATTTGGTGTTAAGTTGTTGGGAATTGTCCCATTTAATAAAACTGGATGGATTTAAACATGTCTCTATGCATAGAAGATACATAAATGACTTTTTTTTTATTTGGAATGGGTCTGATGATGAGTTATATAACTTTCTGGATGATATCAATGACCATGCATATGGACTGAAAATTTGTACTCAATGGTATGGGTACTAATGTCCATTTTTTTTATCTCAACATCATTATGAAGACTAAAGAAAGAAGATTTACTAGCATGGTGTATAGGTAGGACACCTACACCAATAATTTTCTCCACTTTCGTAGTGGACATCCACTCTTCATGGAACTCAGCCTACTCCGAGGACAGATTATTCGTCTCAGTAGACTCATTTCAGAATATGACATCTTTATTTCTGAAACAAACACACTAATTGCTATATTTGTTCAGAAAGGCTATCCATATGAGAAGCTAAAATCTATTTTTGAAGAAATTATTTCAGTCAGAATGGAGAAATTTCCATCAATTTTAACCAGTGGGTTCACTCCAAAAATTGTTAACCCAGTAGATAACAAAATGGACTGTGCCGTTCCTGTTCCACTATGTATATTTCTCACAACATTAAACAGGTTATTTCCAATAATTGGAAAGTAATTTTAGGCAATAGAGATTTAGCCAGAGTTTTGGGCGATCACTTTACATTTATTTACAAAAAAGTAGCTAGTGTGAAGTCCATTTTAGAGATAGGAGAATATAGGTCACATAAGACAGTAAGTGGCCCAGTAGGCACATATCCTTGTCACAACTGTAGACAATGTAGATGCATTGACTCTTCCAAAAGTATATTTTTTGCCCACATTCAAAAAATGGTGACTAGTAAAAGTAGATTCAGCTGTGGGATAGTTTATTTAGCTTCCTGTACAACATGTCACAATTTCTATGTGGGTAAAACTATTAGGTATTATATAAAAGAATTTATGAGCATTGCTTAGCTATTAAAAATAAAGATCTGAATAATGCTTTAGCTAAACATGCTGTAGAATGTATACACTTTAAGAAATTTGTTTTCTTTGTGTTAGACTCTTCAGATTTGTTACCTTATATGTCAGAGTTTAACAATGCCCTAGAAATTAAAGAGCTGAGATGGCAATTATTTTTAAATGCTGAAAAAGCTCCTGGGCTAAATGGCACTTTTAATGTCAAATGTCTTTTAAATTACAGATATTATTATTAATCAATATTTTTAGAGGTTATTTTAACTTTGTTATAAACGTTGGGAATGTACCTTTAAAATGTTTTTAACTAACTCATTTATTTAGACAGATTTGATTGGAATATTGATTAATAAATGTATTTATGATGGTGCATTTGGGATTGTTTCTCAGTTCTGAAGAAGTTTGTTGCATTAAATCAAATGAAAGTGCTTAACTATTAATTTTGTATTGACAGTCCTTTACTTGTCCCTATTTCACATTTTTTTCTTTTTGAATATTATACATCATTTGTCTCCTGGTTCTGATTAGAAAATAAGATGTTGAAATTTAACTTCATAGTAAATAGTTTGATCTCAGTCATAATATCAGCAAGATCTGAGCATTTGATGGCACAAACTTAAAACCCTTCAAAAATAAGGTAAAAAATGCTGAGCATTTGGTGGGCACAAACTGAAAACCCATCAAAAATAAGGTAAAAAATACTTTAGAAATAACTCTGTCTGCATAGTTATAAATGTTATACCCCTCATAAACTGTGTACTACATTGTCTATTTCTTCGATCAATTCCTGTATCTCCTCCTCCCCCAGCTGGGATATCCCCTCTGTGGTGGTGGACCATGATTGGGGTAGACCTGTTGTTTCTCCATTCTCCTGGTTGCTATTCTTTCTGAGCATCAGGGCATCTGAAAATCCTCTTGATATTCCCCATAATCGTGGTGTGAAGCCCCTTCACTATGACTGTTGCTACCCTGTGCGGATGACAACCCATCTCCTTCTTCAATGTTGATTTCTGGGTTCCTATTTTCCCTATCATGACTTAAAAAAGGTGATGGGTTGGATAGACTGTTTTATTGCTGTACTGCTTCACGTCTCTTTCTAACTTATGCTACTTTTTATTAAACAAACTGTTACATTTCCTTTCCACCCTACCAATAATCTTGACATATAAATTTGCATTTTGTGGAAACAATAAGTCTCCGATTATTTTGTCATTCAGTTCCTCTATTTCTTTAGAAAATCTTTCCTTCAAACTTTCATTATATCCTACCACATTTTATAAAAACTCCATACCCCATCTATCAAACATGTTAATAAAACCATTCACAATTTGCTCAGTATAATTCAACCTGAATGGAAATTTAAAAATATGTAACCCTTGTGGTATGATTTTCAACCTCATAAATTCTCTTAAATACATGATTTTAATTTGCAAGCTTTTGTATCTAAAAAGTCTTTTTGCAAATGTAAACATCATGTCTTTTAAAGAAAAAAAAACTGTTCGGAATGACCAGCAACAGGCTTAATAACAGGTGTCCCTCTTGACCTTGGAAACAAAAACCTCTCTTCATTTTAAAGAGTAGAATATATGAGCATACATATGAGATCAAAAATAGAAAAATAAACTAACACATTATTTAAACATTCTGTTAACGGTGAGAGGTTCACCAAATTTGCCTTTGGGATTGTAAAAAAAGGAGTTCCCAATCCAAGAGGGGGGATTGGAAAAATCTCTTGTGTAAAAGAACTCCGGTGGCAGCTTAGATTAGCTGGCATGTTCCCTCCAGGATTGAATGACTCTATGTCCATAACATCTATACTTAAGGAGAAAGCAGATCAGCTGTAAAGTTCAGAAAAAAAGAAAAAAATGTTAAGCGATATTAAAGCTAAAGGAGTGTATCAGTATCAATATATTTATAATTTTTCAGTTCCTCATTTTTCATTTTCATTTTTACAAAACTTGAATGTTTTTTAACACATTTTTAACTATAATGTTCAACGTTTAATTGTGTATTTTAAGAAATGTAGATTGATCAATTGAAATGGGATTCTGATTGGTCAACAAGGGGATTATTGAGATTTCACATTTGTATAAAAAGACTTAGTTTGATTGTTTTTATGTATTTTGATAAAGTCCCTATTGTGGTTCGGGATGAAAGCGCTCAATACATGGTGTTTTTAATACGTTTTTTCATTAAAAGTGGATACTGTCATCAGGACTCTCCATTTTCATCTTTTTTGGATTACTTCTTGGTACATTCACTGACAACCTTAGGCCCTAGAGACTGACACCTTACTCCTACTCACATACATATAGTAAAATTGTTGATACCAGGCAACCCCCACAACCTGTACCTATCCATGTATTGGCTGTGTACTGCTTGAATCACACAGAGTCAGACCTGAACTACAGTTCTGTCAACTGCTGCATTTGCAAGGTAAGTCTCTAACCTACACACTATTTGTCAGGATTAATGTAACATGTTATTGTATGTATGGATCTGCTGCATTTATGCAAAGAAATATAGTGGGCTATTTGGGCAGCTGTAACTCCATATGAGATTACAGATAACTAGTCCAATAGTATGTGTACCCTAGTAATCACTTGGCCTCATGGTTGAAATATTCACTACATCAGTCAAGGGAGATGTTAAACAGTGGGGTCACATGATGTTTGGACTACTGTCTATCCCAGCAGATCATGTGCTGTCCCCCTATCCCCAACACAGCATTGTTCCCATATAACTGCTTTAACAGTAAGTCAGCAATGGTATATTGGCAGACCAGGCAATCTCAGGGCTGTAACATAGTTCTGTGACACACATTCTATGTTCCATGTAAAGCAAAAATAACATCATACATGTTTATGCTATTGAATGTGTGATGAATGACTTCTCTCTCTCTCTCTCTGGAAGCCTATGTGGCTCAGTAGAATAGGGAAGTTAACATGGGGGATGGTGTTGATGGTTCTTATCTGGAAATATTCACATCTTTTGCACATGAGGTATTATTATGTCAGTGTTTTCACGTGTTGTCCTTCTGTGTGTGGTGTAACATTATGAACCTCAGTCACATATTAAGTGCAGCAGACAACTGGGGAATGCCATGAACATTTTGAGTGAAGTGCAATACTGCACAAACAAGGACAGATGTCAATGTCTATAACATACCTCCTAACCTCTTAGTGCAATAAATCTGGAGAAATCCCAACAAAATGAGAGCACACAGGCTCACAAATAGGGGCATATTTTACATGTGCTGCTCTCATAAACTTAAACTGTTGCAAGATTAACATGGTTTGTTTCAACAGACATTTTTCTGTAGGACTGAAGTCAGAAATTCAAATGTATGCCATTCTTTAGTGACTTCAATTCTCAGTTCATCCAAGTGATTTGCCAGAACACCACAAATTTTATGAGGAACAGGCCAAAATTATGAGCCAAAACTCTGGACATTCTGCTAAACACTGGACATTTGAGAGGTATGGTCTGTAACACACTAAATCCTGGACTGGAGTACAGGTAGGTGTGGCCAGGAGTCACTTTATAAGTACTAATAGTCCCACTGGGCATGCCCAAACACTTAGTTAAAAATGAGCACAATTCTGTTGCCCCATCATCAGAATGAACTGTTATGTATAGATATGTTTAGACGTACAGACATATACCTATACACATCTGTCTGTCACTATCTCTCTCTCTCACATACATAGTATATGTATCGCTATGTAGTATCAAATAGATATATGTATATATATATATATATATATATATATATATATATATATATACATGTAGCTATATATAAATCACAAAGGTACATAGACTCTCCCCATATATCTACATAATACATAAACATATCTTACACACTCACAGCTACATTTATATATACATCCTTATTAATTACATAAATATGTGTTTGGATGTCTGTATTGTCTTACATACCCTAATAATGAGTACATTTGCACTATCACACATCCATGCTATTGCTCAAAGGATCCAAACTAAGGGTGCAACAGTACAGAATCCACTCACCTATAGACCCCTGTGCCTGCTGGATGCCACCACTTAGACACAGGTGAGTAGGTGATGTAATGTATAATGTCAAAGCATGCATGGACAGTGCACATTGTTCCTGCCCACAGGTTTGCCTATTTAAGTGCAAGCAGCCACATATGGCCATACTGGTAACTGTACACAAATAGCTAGGATAATAACAGTTATCGCACTGCTAGGATACTAGATGCAAATAGCAGTATGAAGCAGTATCACTCTGCAGGCCACAGATGCTGTTCAGCACAATCCTAGTTTGTGTAATGCACAAGTACTGTGCCTGCAATCACATATACAACAGACTCAACCTGTGGCACATGCGATATATAGTGAGTAAGACTAGATAGGTAGAGGTTCTAATCACACTCCAGGCTACTTGGTGTGTGTGTGTGTGTGTGTGTGTGTGTGTGTGTGTGTGTGTGTGTGTGTGTGTGTGTGTGTATGTGTGTGTGTGTGTGCGCATCCCCCTGCAGAACAACTGATGTGCCCTCATGGACTATCCACCTGCAATGCAATGGTTATGAACATTTTGGCCCTGTAACTTGCTGCTGGCCTCCAAACTGCCCTCTTCTACATGGCCTGATAATGTCATCCACCTTAAGACTACCAGCTGACAAGATAGTATCAGACTTAAGCCATGGCATGTGTAGTAAGTACTTTGATATATAGTAAATAAGACTAGATAGGTAGAGATTCTAATCTCACTCCAGGCTACTTAGTGTGTGTGTGTGTGTGTGTATGTCCATATGGTATAAATATGATCACCTAGGTAACTTAAGAATCATTACGTTTTGCAGTGTTTTATATGTAGCGGATGATGTGGCCCCACAAAGGGCTGACCACAACAAGGCCTGCTGATGTCATCAAGCATAACATGTCCTAAACTGATAGCACTAGCAGACATGATGTGTCTTGCATGCAACACGTACTGTGATCTATAGTGTGTACCATTACATAGGTAAGTGTTTTCATCTACATACAGCCAACTTGCACTATGTGTGTGCCTTGGCATGTCCTGTATGTAGTGATGGGAAGGGGTGCTGGCCTCTATATAGCTGTGTATGTGTGTGAGCCTGTTAGAGCATTTTACATCATGTTATGGAATCATAGGATGTTTGAATTTAACTGGCATAATAGTCATACAGCCCACACAACTGTAGACATCTTTATACCCATAGCTACAGGATCAGCACATATTGCCCTAGTCCAAGAGGGACACAGGGAGACACACTGTGTTGAGATGATGGTCGCCCAGCCAGTCATACAGATGGCATGTGTTGAGGTGCACTGAGGTGCTCTGTGTGCCATTAGGCAAGGTTCTGTGTCAAGGGTGTGTTTATGTCTGCAAGACCAATGTTGCCCACAAGCATGTAGTACTAACGTCACATACTAGGTTAATGTTCTTACAGTTATCCATCTACTATGCCATCTTTATATAGGCAGCATATGCAATCAAGCAGGGTCACACATTGCCCTGTATGCAGGGCACAGATCACCTCTGAGTAGTCTATATACCACAGGTGACAATGACACTCATTGCAGACGATCCCCAATGGCACATACTGAAGACGTGAAGTGTCCTTGTAAGAGACCACACAATTGTGTGCAATCACCAGTACTGCTTGGAATGGTATGGTAATAAATGACCATTGCACTCAGATATTGGCACGCTGAGGGTAGAGTATGTGGAGGTTAAGAGTATGTTATGTATTGGTGACTGTGGCCTCAGCTATGCCATATGATTCCTGCCATACCACTGCAGAGACATGTAGATCTCAGGCACATTAGGTGTAAACCTATGTGGCCAGGTCTGTGTGCCCAGTTCTTTCACAACTGAGTATGTACATCACATGTTGTGACTCATGTGCTACTAACTATGTACATATGTCTAACTGATGGAAATGATACTAGATATATTTTTGCATGGAGTTTATGGCCATTACTTTGTCAACAGGCATGTGTTCGCAATACCTTCTTGTAGGATAGTGGCATACTACAGAGACTCTATGAGTGCTCACAATTTGCAGGCATCAGTCAACACTGTTAGACACAGTCAGTCAGTAGTTGCATGTATTGTGGTTAAATGGATTCCAATCAGTAGAGGATCCAGAACTGCACCCTGGTGAGCACTGCTGCTTACAGATCAGCTACTGGAGGTGGATGTCCTTAAGTTGAGTATGTGTGCTAGCAATGGGCCACTTAGTGACCCCTACAATGACAGTATCGTGGATCCCTAAGTGGGTGCTTTGTAAATGTTGCCTGAGCGGGGAATATAGTCAGATGGCTTGCCTCAATCTGGGGTTGTATGCCCTGATGTACCCTCACCCAGGTCCTTCGTGACTGCCTCGGAGATGTCCACCACATATAACAGTCATGCTCCCCCTGTCACATATCCAAACTGTGTGCAGTCAACTGTGTGTAGAATACATATGTGTGCTGATCAGCTCTAGGATGATTGCCCCTATGGGCATGCAGATATGGATACGTAGACAAAGAGGTGTATAGTTTTGTTGCTCCATGGATGCACCACCTCTGTGCAATGGTGTAACAGTTGACATTGTCCACCCAGCTGGTGTGCAGCCAGTGGTGTCAGTATGATTGCAAGGGTTGCCCATTGGTGTGAGGAGCCCTTATCAGATCACATATGGGATACAGCCTAGTATGCTAGCATGTGGAATAGATGCTGTGTATCTTCCATTGAGAGGCCAGTTATGAACTGCTCTGTAAATATGGACATTATGGGACAGGTTGCAGAAATGTCATGTGACGTGTTGGAGACAAGGAAGTGGAGTTGACGCAGACAGTGTGGGAGTACAAGTTAGGTATGGCTACAGACCCACCATATGTGTCATCATGATGTATGAGGTCAACGACAACCTGGGCCTGACCTTTGAGGCCACACATGTAACTACACTGTGCCTTGTGGTTTTGCTTTGTGTGGGTGGCTAATTATGTCACTTACCATGTTTACACAACATCACAGCAACACTATGTGCTTCTGTTAGATGAGGAGGTAGTGGTCCATGTTGGGCAGGCACCCTCACTTCAACTGTCACACAGCACTGTCCACCTGTTATTGTACAGCCTGCTAATGTCAGGTTTGCTGAGCCATGATGAGCCTTTGTACCACCTGTCCCTTATAGCCAAGTTCATGCAGTTGTAATGTTGTTGACATAATGCATGGGTGTACAGGTCTGCATACTTGTCAGTCCCATCTGAAGGAAGAGGTGCAGTCATACTATGTCAACCATCCCACAGGAGGTACTAAATGACTTTCTTCCCATATACCGTATGTCTGTATTGTCTGCAAGGGGGGTACATGCTGTTTTTATAAGGAGACTGATCTGTGGCCAGATCCTACCAGGCAGGCCCTTACATTGGGGGGGAGGGGGCTTTAGGGGGTCACACATATTGGTAGACACATGATGCAGTATATTGGTTCCCCATGTGGTGATGTCACGGCACTGCAACAGGGCATGGTAGGTAAGGACCTGGACCATACTTTGGGCAAATGAGCAGCAGCATGACTAAACAACACAGTGTGTACATATTACACTTCCTTGACATGCATGTCTGTATGCTGTACAGACACCTTGCATGACTCTCTTGTTGCAACATGCTGCATGTAACTGCAGTACTTACTTGCACAGAAGACAAAAAGCATATAGTGCCAATCAGTGTCCCCAGATCTCTGAGTCATGTCACTTGAAATGCCATCATGAGAGTTAACATGGATACGAGCACTAACACTGTCATACACCTATTGACACTGGACCAAACACTGTTACTTTTGCAAAAGGCCAGATCATGCCTACCAACTGTGACCGGAGGAGCCCATTGACTGTTACACTATGCAATGGATGGCAGACATCAGTTTCACTCCACCAACCATGGCCTGACAAGGTGTATGACAATATTAGGCCAGCAGGCCATACTGGAAACTGTGTACGCCATGTGCAGTGTGTTATGTCAGCTGGTGGATAGGCAAGTGTCTGTGAGTCATGCTGTGGAAACATAGCATTGGGAGACCTACGCTGTAATGATGCCAGTCACCAGTGGAGTTCACCATCTTCCATTATTGACAAACCCCTACTAGCTATTCTCTTTCTACAGTCAAAGCCACTGTCAGTGACCTCTGACTGAGTACATTAGCAGGTGACTGCATATTAGAAGCCATCACAGAATCCCACACAGAACCAACAGTTACAACAGTTATCCAGGATGGCCTAAGACACAGCCAGTTGTTGTCTGAGCAAATGACATAGACTAAATGCCAAAAACTGCACAATACTATCCTGTGGGAAATCATCCACCCCAGCAAAATATTGTAGTGTCCACACACCGCACACAGTTGAGCCATTAAACATGAAGGTATGGACGCAGAAGGTAATTTAGCCTTTGACTTTCACTGGTAGGTAAGATGTGGGGATGCATTTACTGTTGTACAACCTATACTGACAGGTTTGGGATGTAAATCTGAGATTGTCACACCTATCATTGTGTGCAATGGCCCCCTTGCCATGTCACTAAATAGGCATACTGTATGACTGTAGCAGCCACACAGGTTCCATGGTACACCAATACTCAGTGTAGATAACATGTCCTATGGAGTCTGTGTCACGACCATACATGTGTAGTCTGTCTCTTAAATGATTTGAAGGGGATGTGTATGGCTCCATACAGGGAGGTGTCAGGTCCCACTGCGTACTTCTTGCATATCCATAACAGGAGATAACACGTCTCACCTGTTCCACACACCTACAACATCTCCGTGGTATACATAATCCATGCAGGAGAAACAGGTATGTAACATAGACAGTACACCCTAAGTGAAACAGGCCTCCCATGCATGTAAAGCACACATCTGCTGTGACACACATCAGATGCAGGTTACACAATGGGATGCAGAACATGACAATCATAACTGGTGTCGGGCAACTGTCTGTACTGGACTAAGGATATTTGTACATGGGTCTTCTTCATCACCACAGCTTGTAGATGTGATAGTTCCCAAATCCTTGGTGACACTTATCAAGGGCAGCAGATCTTATCACAGATTAAGGATGCATGGTTAAACTGAATGCCTCCATTGTCCTTGTTAGCCTGTTATACACATATGAACCTATGGAGCCATGCACTTATAGTGCTGTACCTTGCTGAAGACATATTTCTGCTGTGCTAACATGCTATCCTGTACTGCTTTATTGCCACTGAATATCCATAGGTTATCCCAACTGACTCCTGAAAAAGAAACAGAAACAGGTTCATAACACACCTGTCATTATGTAACTATAGAGCCAGTACAACATCATACAACATAAGACACACAAACGTATGTGGTGTACTCAGGACAAATGCCAGCATACAGTATCTGTCAGTATCAACTACAAGTAGCATGCAAAACAACACTGCATTACACAAGTACATGTTAACTAATATAGTCACCCTATGCATCAGACACATAGCTTCATTTCCCTGCATCAATGGCAAGGATGACAGAGATGTAGCACAGGTATCATCACTTGCACAGGGGGTTGTGTGGGGGTGCAGGAGGCCTAGGCTGACCCAAATGGTTGACAGCATGTGTGTGTGAGTCAGGAAGGGAAGTATCTAAGATGGACCATGGAAAGGTGCTGTCTGTGTCTGTAGATGACCTGCATTTGACAGTGGTGTGTGAGTGTGTGCATGTTCACAGTCAAGCTCAGTGCTAGCCCTACACATGTGTATGTTGGACAGCTTTGGACCATACATGGTAGAGTTGACAGTTCACTATCTCTAGCCCAGAACACAGGAACTATCTCTGCCAGGAGTTGCACTGGCACCTCCATGCCCAAGGTCAGAAGTGGTGCTAGTACCTGATGGTGACTGCTGTCTGCTGGGACCATGTCCCCCATGGGACTGCCCAGAACCACAAGCCCATGGCCTGCCATGTCGTGGCGTGGACAGCACACTCCCCTCTGTAGTGCTGCATGTACTGTCACTACGGGAGTGTGATTGTGCACAGCCATGTGGACTCTCAGTAGATGGGGTTGCTGACCTACATCCATGGGTCTAACCCTCCACTCCAGCCAGACATTCCAGCACAGACAATGTCTGGTCCAAGACAGACACTGTCTGAGCCCACCTTCTGTCCACTGTATCTGTGAACCAATCCAGGGTGTCCCCAGTGCAGTGGAGGTAGTCACAGATATCAGACTGTACTGCATCCATAACCCTAAACATATATCTGGAGTTGCGTTGAGAACATGTCTGTGCCTCCATGATGGCCTGAAACATACACCAAGTGACCTGTAATGTGACACCTGCAACAGGTGGTGGATGGACAGCAGACTTCCTACAAGCACCTTTGTCAATCTGCCTGTGTGGGACCTAGCCAGCTGTCTGGCTATGGCCAGTGTCTACACTCAATGGAGCCATAGATGCTACAGTTTCCTGTTCAATGTCCCCATCCTCTGACTGTCCAATATCTGTGGCATCTGGGGACTGGGTATGTTTGGGCATACTGACTGTGTGTTGTGACAATGGAGGCAGAAGAGGAATGTCTACCTCTGGGACAGATTCAGCCCCCTGACACCCCCACCTGTGCCTCACTGTGGCCACCATCATCATCAGAGTCCAAAGAGACACTGATAGGTTGTGTAGGGGACAGACATCAACTCCCCTGGTCACCTATGACAAGAAAGAAAAAAGTGATACATGAATAGCTGCACTACTGTGTATGAAAAATCACCAATACTCTTAATAATGAAGAAAGCACAACTGGATTAGTGGTCAAACATTTTTCTTCTCCTCTTTCACCCAAAAAAGACTTCCTGAGAACAAAATGCATATTCACCTCAAGACCTTTATAACAATCATTTCAAGTAAATCAAATAAAACTTGACCAAAAAAATTTACCTTTTAATTAATCAATATGAAACTATACTTGGTAAAATAACTCATAAAAACCCAATACACCTATTTTTAACAAATATATTGAACTACACCTTTCACTTCCTAATTTATTTTCCTTTCAACCTTTTGTTTTTTAAAAGACATTTTAGAATAATCACCTCATTTAAACCACAAGGCTTATATGCTCTTAACTGTCACTGCTAAGGTGTTTCTTTTTGTTCAGCCAGACTCCTGTGATTACCCTGTCTAAGATCCTTAGGTAGTATAGGTACCTGTTCCAGAATGGAAAATAAAAAACTTCTACTCTATTTACACATGAACTTATGTTTAAATAGGGCATTATTCTGACCCTTAACCTTAACAGAATATAAATGTTCCTTAACAAAACAGGGTCATGCTTACCAGGAGCAGGACCACAGCCTTGGCCAATACCTGACAGACCTATGAAAAGTTGAGGATGAGGTAATGTCACTACTAACACATGTTGCAGCACAATAAGGTAATATCTCACATTTGCAGCAACTACACTTGTTACTTGTTGTATTGGTCACATTCTGAGTAGGAGAGTACAACTGAGGTTAACCCCCCTCAAGGTACAAAGATATGACATTCACATAAAAGTATGTACAGCCTGACACACTAACTGCTACAGTATTACAGTGCCGATCACAGTAGGCCTACCTGCATGTTCCATTGCTGTTTAAACTGTGGCACCCACCTCCATGACTACTGGTGTGATGGATGCTTCAGAGCTGTCGTGTGTGCCTAGGTTCACCAGGAATTCCTCAGTGGCCAAGAGTGGCTGCTCTACTGCAGGATCTCTACCATTGATGGCACAATCCCTTGCTACATCTGTGGCCCTTCGTCATGCAGTATTGATCATGTCCATTGTACAGTGTTGAACCTGCTCATGTGTCCTGCCATGATGGCACATGCCCACAGTGCAGACCACTGTTCTATGTTTTGCCGACCCTGGACAGTAGGATGTGATGATTTTGCCTTAGTCGTTCCAGTATAATTTCATTTTCCACATCCAAGAAGGGTGCATGGCATCTAGGGTACATGATTCCTGAAAGACAACAAAAGTGGAAACATTACATGATCACATATGTGGAAGTACACTATGCAGAGATACAGCAAGGACAAAATGGCTGGTACTATCCACTGCTTGCTCACACAAGTCATACTCTACAGTGTGCAAACATGCTAAGTGTGTGGATACAACTGAGATAGTAGCAATAGTCAGGTATGCCCATGTGTGCCATGACAGATACTGCTGTATGTTCATACACCCAACACTCGAGTCTACTGTTGTGTGTTTCCCCTATGGGCAGCCCCCCCCCCCCGGTAATAAGTCATAACAACAGTGCCACACAAATAGCAGTGTGCTGTTACAACCAATATAAAGGGACAGTCCAATGAGACCAGTGTGCCACAATGACAAAAGACAATGCCCCCTTGATGTGTTGTCCATCCTGTGTAGGTGTAAGACAGCAGGAGATCAATGACATGTCATTATCACAGGTCTAAGACAGGCTTAATGCTGTAATCTCTAGTCCCCATATATTTATTCACCTCTCTGCATCCTGTTGTACACAAAATCAGTTACATACCTGATGGAGTGCAGTACTCCTCTATTGATATGTGGTGATATTAAAATTTCCACTAAGGCATGCTCTGTGTGAGAAAAATCTCATACAGAATGGTTCCCTATAGCCAGCTGCTTGTCTTTTAAACATGATTCTTATCAGCAGGTGATTGCCTCTAAACCAATCTGTGGGTCTGAAATGCTAACTGCAGCCAACACAGCTGATTTGCACTATCATCAGCCTATGATATACAACCACTGTACAATATATAAGGCCTTCTGTGACACCCTTGTACTGGCCTAACAACCAAGGAGCCTCAATCCTAACCACTAACACCAGTGAGGGGCATCAATATAGGGAAAGGATAAAAAATACACACATAGTAAAGTACAACTTCCGTTAAGAGCACACAAGAGATCACAGTCAGTCGGGGGCTGGTTTCTCCCTTTTTATCCAGGTCCCCAATAAGACTCCCCACTGGCACAGCTATAGGGTCCAGATCTCAGCTTAGAGGGCAAGCTAAAACCTCCATCACCCTCTTTGTCCAACCAGTGCTTCATGTTCCTGCCCAGGTAGCTGACACACACACACACTTTGAGATAAGAGTTATATACAACCACACCGACACTCCTGGGGAAGGCTGGCACAAGTTCTCCAGCTGTGCCCCTTTTACCCATACTATATAGTAGTATCACTTGCCACCACCCACTAATATTTATCAACTACTAAAAGGCCCTTATGGAAGGGTGTCCAATTATACTGTGCAATATTATTATCCAAATGGTAAGTGCAACCGAACAGTCAAGGCTTATTGGAGTGGCTTGGCCAGTATCACTATATACATGCAATGTACTCTAGAGCTTAAATTATCTCTACACAAAACAGCCACAGTTGAAAGGTTTAAAAAACATTTAATAATAAATAATAAAAACACTAGGCAATACTTCTTACTACACAGTGCTAGTCAAGAGTTCAGAGATCACAGAGAAATACTTAAAATAATACAGTAGAAAAGTTCTGACATCAGTACAGAAAAAAAAAAAATCTAATCTTCCTAGTTCCTAGCTATACCTAAGAGAAAACGCAGTTCTAAAATAAATTTACATATAGAACACAGGCAGAGTGCTGGTGAGTTGGAGGTCTTCAAGACAAATGCTCAATGCCCTCTGATTCTCTCTCGTTAAATTGATAACACAGTACCACTGATTAATTTCAGATTACATTATTTCTTTCTGGTTCCCAGGCTAACATAAACTCATAGGTGAATAGCCCTTTTGATCTTGCACTTAGTGAGGAAGCCAGAGCAATAAAAGAAATTATACATGCAAATTCTAGCAATTAACTCTGGTCTCAAAACAATAGCCAGAATTTCTTCATCCAGACATCTCCACTCTGAGCCTTGAGATCAAAGACAGTCATGAAATGCTTCACTTATCAGCTTTCTTACAGAAGAGTGCATTTTTGTTACATTTTTTCAGTTCAACATCCAATACAGTCTTTTCACATTTAAGAGAACAAGCCTGTGGCTTATATTAATATTTACAAATGACAGAATTATTAACAAAATTCTATCTAGCTAGGCTGGCAGCTTTCACCTATCTTCACACCTTCATGTATATTAGGGCCCCTTTCTGATATGTTGTGCTGGACATTAATGGGTTGAGGAGACTACATCATTGCAGAGTGTAGGTCTGTAGCTTGATGTGACACTTTGTGCATACATAGTTTTCATATGTGAAGTGTGTTCCTACCTGCAGGCCTGTGACTTCTATCAGTGAAAAGCAGACATGTCATTTGAAATGCATTGTGTGGATAAAGAATGCATGACTCAGTCATTAATTGCTGCCTTTACAATACACTAAATTCACTTCTACACACCACTGGATTTGAATCCAGGACTGTGTGTGTCAACATGTACTGTTTTCAAGGGGGTTAACAGACTGAACTAGTGAGTCACTGCTACAACAGGTATATTTGCAAGATATACGTGCACTCATACAGGCTGTGTTATACATTTTCTACATCCATCATTATGTGCATGGCTTTATATGGATGTATGTCTGCACCAGAGTCCCAGCTGAACATGTATTTTGCCATTAATGCCTTAGCAGGTGTCTTTCTACATGTTGCTGATGAAGGGCACATTTACAGGCCTCACTTACATCCATTATTATGTCTTTGGCTTTCTAGTGGTGTATTATTGGACCAGTGTCCAAGGAACACTCCCAGTTTGCACAATGAGGCACACAGCTCTGCTGAAACAAACTTAGTGACTGTAACTAGCAATTACTATGTTTTGTTTAAACCACCTAATTTAATCAAAAGTTGTGTGGCCTGGCAGGTTAATGCTGTGATCTGTAGGTGTGATGGTCTCGAGTTCAAAACATGGGATGGGTGTTAATTTTGTAAGTGTGTATTACAAGTTTAGAAACATATATAGTCAATATAGCTCTATTTAGCTGAGCTTAGCAAAGCTACGTGACATGGACTGTTGAGCAGCAATGCACTAAAAAAATATAAAGAAAAGAAAGATGGGGAGAAAGGAAGTTGGTGAAATGAGGTGCAAGCAGGGGGAAAACATAGTGAAAGGCAGGTATGGATGTGCAGGAAGGGTGTTGGAAAGAGCCATAGCTATCCATTTCTTGTACAGCAACAACTGTGCACTTTGACAGAATTTGTGCATGACTTTGGACTCTCAACCCCAGAGAGAGGGGTGAGGGCAACATAACTGAATTGTCAAGCCAGTTCAGCCAAATTACATGTGTCCAGTAGACACGCGTGCAAAATGGAGAGATATGTATGGGGCAATTTTTTTGGGGGGGGGGCAGGTGACCATTTTTTTTAAGCTGAAAGTGGAATGCTGGGAAAGGAACAGAGGTACATGTGGGGGAGGTAAGCTGGGTAGATAAGGATGCATTTGCAGACAAACGAGACAGACAAGACAGCAGATGGGGCAGTGTGTGACACATGAATGGGGTGAACAACCTTGGGTAGGGAGGTGTTGTGGAATCCAAGTCCCATGTGCCTCCACAAGGCAGCTCCGTGACTCATTCCCCACCCATGGGACTATCAACACTGCTCCTTTACTGCTCTGGGATGGCAGTGCTGGAAGCTGGGCACCGGGGCAAGGCCGCCACACAGGTCAGCCAGCATGTCCTCAATCCTGTGTAGGAGGCGATCAAACACACTGTAGACTGTCCTGCACACAAAGACAGGCAGCTCAGCCCAGGTGACAATTCCACCTCCACCACCGCTCCCAGAGGGGGGGGGGTCCATCCCCTTCTTGTGGAGCAGTACTACTAACACTGCAGGTAGTGCAGAGGCAGCAGAGAGGCCACCACCGGTCTGTTTCCCAGACATGCTGAAACCCAGTGCCATGGCCGGTTGAGGCAAGGTAGGCGGATCACCCAGACCTGTCCTACCTTGAAGTGCTGTGATAAATGAGTTATAGCAATAAGGTAAGGTTAGTAATTACCAAACCATTGCTAGTATTAACAGAACAGAACATCATTTTAATTAATCCAAATACATATTAATGTATATTATGTGTAAAACAACAGCCAATATGTTAACAACATGCCAGTAAGAATTAAACCATACGCCCAGCAAAACAGTTAGTTTAACAAAATATGTTAATATTGAATCATAATAAAACATAACAATAATAAACCAAATTGTTAAAAAATATAATTAAACAAAATATGTTAATATAAAATCATAATAAAACATAAAAAATAATAAAAAAAAATTTCGAAAATATAGTTAGTTTAACAAAATATGTTAATATTACATAATAATAATAAATAAATGAAGATAAAGGGTGGGGAGAGAGAGTAAAACATTCCATTACTGACATTGTAGATTATATCCCTGAAAACTCTGATAATAAATACGCTACAGGTACTTAGTGTCAGTTTTGAGTACAGTGACTACAAATCTTCTATAGCTGATGTAGCACATACATATCTCTCAAGCTGTCAGCATGGGTCAGTATGGGCCAAGCAATAACAAATGCAGGTACACAACCACACATAACAGTTTCACATAATGTAGACTTATATAACTACCAAGGTGTTCTGTAAGTGGATTTGGTAATACATTGCATTCCAGGTAATCATTTGTCTGGTAATCCAATAACAGACAAATTAGGCAGTTTTAATTACATTATGAGAAATTGTGACACTTGAGAGGCATGTTTGTGTACACTACATAAACTAGACAGCCATCAAGCCTTAGTTGGCAGGCATGGGAATAGAGCCCAATAGCTGTGACTGCAGGGGATTTCTGCAAATACTGTGATAATTGCCTGCACCAACTTAGTACAGACATGCAAGGAATATAGGCATACTGGAAATCATTGCACAGATGTATTTAGGAATCAGTAATGCTAACTAACAGTTTATTGGTATTGCTGATAAGTGTCTGTGAAATCTAAGCACAATATCTGCTCATAACATGGACTACCTCACCCATATACCTTTTGTTCCTGGAGTGGGGGAAAATGAGAGTATTATGTGATTGATAATGGCCTGGAGACAAAGTTGTACCATAGTATGAGTTGAACAGTACATGTTACAGGGCATTCATTTCGCATTCTAGAACTATTACAGTGTTATAATTGACTGAAGTGACAGCAGAACACACATGCATGGAATACAACTGTACTGCATATATTACATCTGATTTGTTTAGGAATCAACAATGCTGGTTAACACTTTATTGGTATTGCTGACAAATGTCTGTGAAGTCCACACAATATCTGTACATACAGTGGGCTACCACACCCATATACCTTTATTATCTGAAATAGGAGGAACAGAGAGCATTATGTGACCAATATTGGCCTGGAGACAGCCTTGGACTGTATTATGAGTTAAACAACACAGTTTGCAGGCCACTAGTTTTGCATTCTACAGCTATTACAGCATTACACATGACTGCAGCAACATTACCATAGACAAGCAATGCATACAGCTCTACTGCAATGGTTATGACAACACAATCCTGGTGTACACTATTTTGCTTGCTGTCATTGGCATTGTTTATTGTTTATTGCAACATGGTTGTTATTCATTTATTGTACTACAGCTCTAATTGCCCATTTATTGCATTACAGCTCTACTTGCCCATTTATTGCACTACAGTTTTTATTGTGTCTACTTTATTTCAGTAAATGCTTTACTCTTTCTTGCTTATTGCACTACAGTTAGCGTAATAAATCTGTATATACCACACTCATGGCGAACCTGGCCATGCACCCAGCATGGGACTTGACATTGCAAGCCCTCTCAGCTGCAGCTGTTAGTAGAGATGCACAACATTATGCATAACAGTTTTGCAGACATTCAGCCTGCATATTGGTAAAACACTGGAAAACATACTTACATATTTGTGGGGCATTCCCAGCTCTGGCTTATTGGACCCAGGTGTCCATGGCCCCCCTCTTTCTCCTCTTCAGGTCATCATAATGGTGGCTAACATTGGTGAGTTACCTGGCCAAGCAGTCCCAGGCCTCTGCCTTATACCCTGAGCACTGGAAACTGCCCTGCAGCAGCCTGGGTTCATGATTTTTTTATCAGGCACCGAACAAAGATCCTGGACTCCTGAACACCCCATCTCTGTGCCCAAAAGTGTCCACCTCCACCAGCACTGCCTGCCATATCCACAGTCAATTAGACTCCAAGAAATGGTGCAGAATTCCTGCCTCTTGCACATAATATAGGCTGTTTTCCTGCCCTTGCATGTCATTGAGCTACATTCAAAAAAGTGCCATGGTGCTTAGCAGTGTGCAAACCAACAGCAAGAAAACTCTCACAACCAAGGTTTTCATGAAGCTTAGCACCGTGGAAACTATAGCAGCCATTAGCATGTTTAAGCAGTGCTTCACTTTGCACAGCACTGCCATATTTCACAATTTTTTATTAAATTATTAAATTAAAAAGCAGTAAATTAAATTACAGACATGTTATGACTACTATGGACTCGAACCCTGGAACTACTACACATTAGGCCATAACTCTATCCATTTAGTTAAATGGATAGCATGGTAACTGGTATACCTTTACATATGCTACTAGGCTATGTTTTTATTTTCAGATGTTTGGCAGGTGTTGGCTATGTACATATGAGTGCTGCTTGGCTCGGCTGTGCTTTGCACCGGGCCATGTAAACAGAAACAAAAACAAACAAACAAAAAAAAAAAAAAGGAAAAAAAAAGAATAAATAAAACAATTTAATCATGATAATTAATTGCATCTGGTTTCTATTTTAGATGTGTAGCAAGGGTCAGCTGTGAGCACAGCTTGGCATTGCTGCACTCCATGCCATGCAAACATACAGGGAGGAAAAAAAATCATAAAAATAAAATATTACACATTTAAAACAGTTCACAGCATTTCAGCAGTGGTGGGGAGCATTACAGTGAGCCTCACCCTGTACATATAACATCTGACCATGCATCCACAACCACAGGTAGCCTGTACACTTCTCCCTACAAGGATTCAATAACCCTATTCCTATGCTCTCCCTTGGCAGAGCACCATCATTAATATGCATGGCATGCTGCCGAGGGGTAAATGTGTCTGTGTACATGGATACTTTCCATGTTGGCTCTACACGGTGCCTACACGGATCTTATTATATCTTGGGGATGGATATATACATAGATAAATCAGTAATTTTGCTTGTGCTGTAGGAAATTAAAACTTTTGTAGGCAATTTTATTAAAGCCTCGACTTTTGCCATTTGCAGATGTTATGATATCTCTGCACTATTTCTGAGAGTGCATCTAAAGTGTGGAAGATATACTTTATACTTTAGGCTTCAGTGTTGTCTCCCTTTCTCTTTCTCTTTCTCTGTTTCTTTTGATAAAAAGCAGATGCTTCAGAAGATTAGCATAATTGCTACTTGTTCTATAGTATGTTATATGCTTGTGGACTGCTTGCATGAGACGTCAACATTTTAATCTGTAGTTTAACTGACATGCTGCATGCTACAAATGTCAAAACCTGGGAATTATGGTCCTGTTTTGTTTTTCATTGCCTTTTGCATAAAAAAATCTGTTGAGAAAATACATGAATTACATAGATTATACAAAAGACAGAAATACAGTCATGATTACAAAAAACACAGTAGAATGTATGTGTATTATCTCAGTGATAGTAGAGCTGTAAATAGCATGGCTGCAGCACCTTAATGTTCATCCTACTTTACTATGTTTTGATAATTTTCAGCCAAGTTAAATAATGGTTTATAGACTATTGTGGAGAATATAACCATGTTTGTAAACAAAAGTATAGTAACAGATTTAACCTACAATGTTATGTTTTCATAGTGTTGTCTTGCATGAGAATTAAAGGAGAGCTGAAAAGATTCTCATAAGGCTTTATGCATAAATGGTTACTTGTTTTTTTTTTTATTTTCTGTGCATCTGTCTTTGTACCGTTCATAACAAATTCCAAAGATAGTACAGTAATAAATTAAGGACAATTTTTATGAACGTCTTTTTGTTGTAGAAAATATTTTTTCAGTGTTTTATGATATAGGCATGCATGTAGCTTATAGCAGTAGGTCACTCAACTAGGACTATAATAACATTTTAGAAATACCTTTAATATACTGGACAGAACTACATGTTGCTACTACAAGTTAAAAAAAAAAACAAGAATAAATTCATAAGACTCCAGCAACATAGCAGATAAAAACTGACAAAGAAAGTAAGCGTCTTTGTGCAGTGCCATCATGAAGAATATTGAAATATATATATATATAAGAGAAACTAAAGAACTAAGCACGTCCTCACCTGAGGGTGACCAGTCATTTACAGGGAGTCCAGGTATTATAAATCTGTACGAACTGTACAATCAGTCTGAATGCCAGTATGAGTAAGGAGATTAGTACTAGCTGTCCAGCAACAAAAGCTGAAATTCAGACAGAACTGTGTTGTGTCCATGAACTGCGTCTGTAAAAGAGGTAGTTTTTGATATCAAAGAAAACTGTCATTCTGAGGCAGATTATCTGCAATGAGGAAAGACCTCATTATCAGCTAATATGCATGTCTCTGAAACATGCAGTTTTATCTCTAGTGCTAATCAGCAATTTGCAGTGATAATCAACCCTGGTGGCCAATGCATCTCATTAGCACAGACAATCCCTTCATTTACTGTCCAATACACATGTCTATAACACATTCAAACACACACACACACACACACACACACACACACACACACACACACACACACACGCACACACACACACATTCCCATGCCTCTTAGCTGTGTCTGATTTTACAGAATGTCCATGATTCACCTGTTATATTTGCCATGTCCCATATTATGGATGAACACAGTCATGCAGTAATGCCAGACATTAGAGATGCGTACCTCATATTGTTCATTTAAAGCTTCTTACCATATAATCTGTTGTTCTATTAAATTTTAAACATAGACTAATAATTTTACTTTCCCTGGTGCCTAGTGTGCCCCTTCCAGGATTATAGCCTTTGATACTTAGTCTAGAGAGAGATATGAAAGTGACACCCCAAAATACACACACACATATTCACACCCATAAACACCATACATCAGACACCATCCTTCATCCAATCACCCTCACAGATGCACTCACTTATTCACTCATATTAGTAATCACATACACACACACACACACACACACACACACACACACACACACACACACACACACACACATACACACACACACACACACACACACACACACACACACACACACACACACACACACACACACACACACACACACACACACTCACTGCATATCAGCATATCAGGCACCATTTTTCACCGCACTCATGGACAGACTCACTTATTCACACATATAAGTAATCAGATGCACACTTGCACATACACCCACCAACTTTACCTATCCTCTACCTAAACTCCCTAGGCACAAAAACACTCACACATACATATATATACACACACACACACACTCAGTCACCTGACACCACTCATGCCCCTACAGGCATGCACACACACTGCCACACACATACATGCACTCTTACACCCCCCATTACCTCTATATTAAACACCCTAATACTTAGTTCTGATTTTCTGTCTTCCCATTCAAAAAAAAGGGTGAATGTGGCATTTTGGCTGTGTGAATCTATGTAGGCATTTCCAGGGGAGAACAAATGTTAATTATCATATTCCACTCTCCCAGATGCCTCATTAGCATTGAAGTACATGGTTGGGGCAGTCTGTCATGGTAATTCTACAGAATGCATATGGTGGAACTGCTTCTGAATCAGAAAGGGTATTCAGTGAAAAAAAAATGGCTGTATTAGAACTGACCACTGCCAATAACCCTTTTTAAATCCCAGGGAAAGTCTTGCCATGTGAAGGAGTCCTTACTGGTAACCTAATTGTCTAATCTGGTTGTCTGATGAAACAGCATTTCAGTGATTCATGGTTGAATTAACTCAGTCCCACAAGATGTCACATGCTAACAACTTTCATGATTTGCCCTATGTCTTTGTGACCTTAGAGTTAGAAAGATGGTGTGTATGAGGACTTTGATTTGAGGGGGTCTATATTACGTTATCGAAGATTTACAACTTCAAACTCCATATTGTCAAACCCATATGTTTGAAGTTGTAAAACTTCAAAAACATTAAAAAAAAAAAAGAAAAGAAAAAAAGAAAACACTTACCTGATAGTTGTAAGCACCCCCACACCCCCGCTCTTTAAATATACCATCTCCAAGACTACACTACAATATAGTACAGTGCAGAAAGGGAAGACTTCCCTTTATTGCACTGTAGTGTGATCTCGGAGTTGGTATATTTAAAGCGCGGAGGTGTGGAGGGTGCAGGGGTGTGTGCCCCCCCCGCTTACAACCGTCAGGTAACTGTTTTCTTTTTTTCTTCTTTGTTTCTAATGTATTCGAAGTTTTATAACTTTGAACATATGGGTTCGACCATATAGCGTTCAAAGTTATAAAACTTCGATAACATAATATAGACCCGATTTGGGTTTCCTTTCATGCCAGTGTGCTCCATAACACCTGATTTACTGAAAAGCAACTTGATCAGCTGAGCTATATCAGTAGATCATTATGTTACAGCAATGCAATAAAAAAATTTAAGAATTCATCTTAAAATATACACCATATAATACAAAGTAAAATGGAAGCACAATGGAGTTACAATAAGCATTACAAAATAACTTCTAATAGCCATAGTTTTAATGAACTGTTTAGTATAAATGAAAAGAAGGCATATGACAATGGTGTTGCTTATGATTCCCTTTCATGAAATAGCTGCATGGAAGCTGTATGTCAAGTATAAGTACTTCTATCTGTATGTACATTGGTGGGGGCAGACAGATGGCACTTAAAGTACCACATGTCATTTCTGTAGACTTGTGGAGAAGGCACAAAAACAATTTAAGTTTATCATTCAGAAAGTTGAGGTGAATGAAAGTGATGTTTCATTGCAAGCTAATGCATGAATCTGGCCACAGTCCTTTGGGTCTACTCATCTAGTCAAAATGGAGAATAAGATGGTGGTTCAGTGACATCTCTTTTAGTGTACGTATTCCTTGTAGCTGATTTCACAATATGTGTGAGGTGGGCACTACCATTTCTCCTTTGTTCACTTCCCCATCAATAGGATAAATGTGCATTATTTTTCTTTTAAGGCATTTAGCTTCTTAACCAAACTATGTTAGTGGAGCACCTTCATTACAAAGCTTCAAGCTCCTATCTGCATATCTATGAATATAAGAATAAGCTGGTATGGAAGGTGGCACTCAGTCTTTATTAATGTACTATTTTCTGTTTTGATATATAGTGTGAAGTCTCAGGGTATTGAGCAATTCACAGCTCAACAGTTGGCCAAGTGCCAATACACCATGTCCTGTCACCTAATGAAAAATGTAAATTAATTCAGAAAAAGAGTGAAAGCCTATTATATTAATGTATCATCTATTTAGTTCAGGCCTGTAGCCACTGGATTATTTGCATTTTGCTTCATTTGTGCAGTGTTTTCTTTTGTTGATAATAAAGGGTTGATTTTCATTCTTAGCCTATTTTTTAACTCTTTGTACCTAATTAGTAGAGGATGTGTTGCTTTTGTACCAAGCTTTGCTAGCATAGAAAGATAAAACCCTGACTATGGCCAAGATGAACAGCTTCAGAGTTTGATGAAGCTGACAGAGGAGGATGGGCATACACTATCCTGCAGGAAAGGATGGGGCGGAGGTTGCAATTAGCAGCTTCAGAATTTGATGCAGCTGACTGAGGAGGGTGGGCATATGTTATCCTATAAGAAAGGATGGGGTGGAGCTTGCTGTGAACTGAAGCAGTCTTTCTGAGTATGTGTTATAGCGCATTGACCAAAGTTTTGGTGACCATTGCAGTCAACAAGCCACCACCTAGTGGTACTTTTAACACATGTTTGTGCAAAAGTGAACACTTGCATTGGTAAGACACTGAGAGACACTGTTGTGATATGGATCATATATCCCCCCACCCAGAGGTAGGGTAAGGCTATTAGAAATGCCCTCATTATTGACCTGTGAGGGCATAAATCACCCTCATGGCTGCCCGAATGATGATCCCTCCAGGCAGTGCTCATCTCAATCCCAAGTAAGAAAAGAGCTGAGTCATGTCCCACTCTGGGGAGGCTTGATCATCGACAGGCATGGGGGCAAAAAAACGCAATGAGTTTTGCTCTCATCTCTGCTGCTGAGATTATATTCTGGAAAGCATTATTCACCTTATTGGATGCATCCTTATTACTTCCAGCCAAACAGTTAATTTCAAGCCTTGTTATACACTAAATAGATCCAGGATGATGAGGAATCATATTCTACAGCTGTCAGAAAGAATTTGCCCTAAGAGTGTCACCCTTAGTAATTAAATCAAGCTTCCACATGAAATAGATTCTGTTTCCAATAAGAGACTTTGTCTGATGGCCCAAAACAACAGGTTTACATTGCCCAAGGTAGCAAAGCTTTTGGAATGTGCAACATCTTTTAGCTGGCCTCAGTAGTGCTGTAATAAAGTTTTTGTTTGGTTTGTAACAATCTATTATTGCTTTTAAAGTGTGTGTGTGTGTGTGTGTGTGTGTGTGTGTGTGTGTGTGTGTGTGTGTGTGTGTGTGTGTGTGTGTGTGTGTGTGTGTGTGTGTGTGTGTGTGTGTGTGTGTGTGTGTGTGTGTGTGTGTGTCTGCCTGTCTATGTTTAAGTGTGTGTTATCCCTTGTCCACTTTTTGGGAAATGTTATTTTTCTTGCAGCTAAGTTTAATTAATTTTCAGTTCATTTACTTCCATGCAGTTAATACTACATAAAAACAACTATTAACCCTTATGGTGTAGTGTGTTATTCCATTTCCTTATAAGTGTGCCTGACTCTTAAAGGACTATATTTCTGACCGACTTTTAGAACTGGTACTCTGCCCATCTCTTCTACTGCTATATTTCATACTAATTTTGCTATAATCCAAACAGAAACAAATACCTAAGGTATTAGGTATTATTTTAGGTACCATATCATGCCACAGCAAGAACAAGGAGAAGGTAATATTAAATTATTGTTTTACTTATGGTGTTTTTGTTGCTATTGATATATTTATTATTAATAGTAGTAGTAGGAGGAGGAGATGGAAGGATTAACTCTGAGTGCACCTTTCTTCTAGGAAGACAAAGTTCCTGCAGCTAGTATATAACTACACCCTGGTGAGAAGTGGAAAAGAACCTCCACTTAATATTCTTTATCAAAGCTTGCTTAGGATTAATTGTTTTTCTTCAGATTTAAAAGAGGCATTAGTAACTCGCATACTGTGCCATCTTTAACCAGTCTTTTGTTGGTATAGTTGTTGAAAATGTGATGTTGGTAAAGCCTGAATCTCATTTACATTCTCATGACCTTCTCAATCACTTATTTTCTGGCTTCAGAAAATGGCACAATACTGAGACAACTGCTACGACAGTCATTTATGACAGCCTACTGTCAAGATACCATTGATGTTGTTCAATGTATACAATAAAATATGAGAGGTGGAAACATTAATAGTTTTGTGGAATATCATGAATTTCAATGGATTTTGCAGTTAACTTCAATGGCACTGATTTATGATAGTTGTTAACTGATGGCAGTTCTAAGGTGCAAGATCTTGATTCATTAATTAACTGAACAAGGAAGCAGTCTGTGTTTCACGGTTTTGTGAAACCGCTTGTTTAACACTTTGAAGAATTATTGCTATAGGAATGCTAAGTGAATTTGATATTCTGTCTTTACTATTTAGTTATTTATTATTATTTTGATGTTAGATGACAGGGATTACTACTGAACCCCTTAGATATAATCTTGCATTATGTCCCTTTGTCTGGACAGTCAGTGAGGCATCTCAGTGCAGAATCATATTTGCATCAATAGGGTTTTTTGTTTTATGCCCTTCTCATTCCCAGACCATTTATCCAGCATGCTCAACCCACTTCCTACCCCCTTCCTGAAGTACAATAATGCAAGGCCAATAAGGTGAAACACATCTGTTGGTGCTTGCCTCATTATTTATAATCTTAAGATACATTGCTCCCAATATTAACAAGCGGGTTAACATCCTGTGATTAAGACGTTCCCCTCCCTCTGATAAAAGTGAGCCAGTAAAATGCAGTCTGTATTCATGTCAGTACACTGAGGACTCAAATGATTTACTAAATTTTACTGAAACATTGATACCAGATCTAAGGAGCAACCAAACATACGCTTTCAGAAAGCGAACAACAATCTCTGTGTATGCAAAATGTAAATTAAAAAACAAAATAAAATATAATTTTTCTACAAATGGCACCACCACACCCTCTGCTAATTATGTATACTGACTCCAACATTGCACAGTGTAAGGGAAAGGGCATATTTCCATACCCCATGAATTCTGCAGTCTTATACACCTGATGACCATCTGTTTATTCGACCAAATTTGGTCAGTTAATTACATGTCAACCAACTACAGAGTTGAAAAAAATTAGTTTGCCTATATATATATATATATATATATATATATATATATATATATATATGGGTCCACTACCAAACTTCGAAATTTCAAAACATCAAATCTCTGATTAACGAAGCCCAAAAGATCAAGATTTTGAAATATCTAAACTTGTCAATAGAGTTTGATGTACAGTGTGGAACGGGAGCTTTACCTACACTTCACTGTAGTACCATCTCAAGATTGGTATATTTAAGTAGCATGGGGTGAGGGGGGTGCTGGTGGGCTTGCCGCCTGCAAAAACATGAAATTATAACTTTTAATGTTTTGGATATTTTTTTTTACGTTCGATATTTCAAAACCTCGACCCTCTGAGCTTCGTAATCAGAGGTTCAATGTTTTGAAATTTCGAAATTTGGTAGTGGACCTATATACACAAGTACACAAACGCATACATATAGATAGATATATAGATAGACAAACAGATAAGATAGATAGATATGACACCAACACTGCCTAGCCCTAGGGGTAACAGAATATTCAATTACCTCTGAAGTTCAGCAATTAAAAGGTAGTACTGTAGCACATTTTGATGAAAATTCATACTGAATTATCTGCCACAGTGTTAAGACACATGCTTAATGATACTCTGAAAGAGCTACATGCTCCTCATGGCTTAGGACCTCACTACTTTAAGGAGGTACTGGTCTCCTACCAATTTTCTACATCTCTCTACATAGTTGGCAAGCTGCTGCAAGTGATCCTAGCATTCAGGTAGAAAGAACTTATTTTCCTTATCAAGCTGCTTACCTTTCAAATTCCCTACAATGTTTGTAATAGTTTATGCCATTAATAGGGCAATTGAAAAGGCTGATTAAGACCTACCCACTTCATAACAAATCTAATTAGTCTTAACATGTTT
This sequence comes from Protopterus annectens, assembly GCF_019279795.1. Classification (NCBI taxonomy): domain Eukaryota; kingdom Metazoa; phylum Chordata; order Ceratodontiformes; family Protopteridae; genus Protopterus; species Protopterus annectens. The sequence continues at coordinate 730,035,922 of NC_056745.1, forward strand.
TCACATAAACAGGCAAATCTTGTAATTATTGTATTATTTTCTTCTGTTGTTTGCTTTTAGATAATTTAACTGATAATTTTTCGTACAAATGATATTTTTTATTCCAAGCCTGGACTTAGACCTGCTAAATAAATAGATAACCTGTCAACTGATTGATTTTCTCTGTGCTTAAAGCTTTGAAAAACAATGTATGTACTCAAAGAAGTGAAAATATGTTGTAGTAAGAGTAGATCACTCTGTGATCCTGAGAATGTAATATTATTCTCATTAATAGCTACTACCTTCCTCGAATGTTTAATACAGATATGATTTAAAGAAATATGCCTTACATAATGTCAAGATGTTACACTGCCATCTCTAATCAGTTTTGTAGGCTTGGAATGGTAGAGATGTTCCTGTAATGGCAACTTTCTGGCAATCTTTAGTCACAAAACATCTATTGGTTCCTAAAACTTCCTGTTCTTTTATTCAAAAAGCTGTGTAGCTGTTAATAAATTTCCCCTTATTTCAGTGTTTTTTATATTAAATGACAACTAATGAATATTATGATCAGTTCCTCACCCTGATATTGTTTTTGTTCAAGAGGAGGGTAAAATATAATTCAATCTGAAATAAAATATTGACAGATAAACTCCATGTTACATAATGCAAAAACAAAAATAACTTTCTTGGTTAAGATCAAGGGGAAACTCATAATGATGTGTGGTACATAGGAATAAGCTTATCTTTAGTGATGAGGCAAGCAAACATTTGCATAGTTGAGATGTTTACATTTCTGGTTAGCTTTTGTTTTATCTAATGACATGTCTGTCACAGTTATCTGATACCATTTATTAATGGGGTTATGATCAGTAGTATTAACTCATTTTAACTTAACAAAAACCCATCCTTTAGATGAGATGTTAAACTGTGATCCCATCTGCTTGAGTTGGTGGTAGCCCAGGTGGATGTAAAATGTCTGACAGCACATGTCAAAAAGAGTATTTTTTTATTTATACAAATAAATGAGTATTTACAGATTATTTACATAGTTACAACATATGTATATAAATTTAGATATTTGCAAAGTACATTTCACATCCTTCTTTTACTCATTACACATTCATATATATTTGTATATCAAATGTCTATCCTTATTAGACCTCCACTCCTTTTTCCATAGCCACTACCTAATTTTATCCAATATTACTGCCAAAATCCACCTTCATTTAAACATAATTACATTTATTTTTTTATTCCACATAATACATATAATATGAAACAATGTTGGCAATTTTTTAACATATATTTTATTTGTATGTTTATAATGCTCATATTTAATCATGTCCATATTTATCCTATCCACTTTTTCAATATCTTCAAAAAAATCTTTACACACCTTTTATCCATAATTTTTTCACTCCTTTACATTTAAAAACATGTTTAGCAGTTTCCTCTTCACCATAATATATACATTCTTTTACTTTTTTATATGGCATATTCCCTTTTACTTGTCATTTATCTTTTACCAGTTTCCACAAAAATCTTGACATTCTACTTTTTATTACAGCATTTATTCACAAATATCTTGACATTCTACTTTTTATTACAGCATTTATTCATTTTTTATTTTTATAGCTTTAATTTTCTTCCTGCTAACTTTTCCCATGGTTTAACAAAATAATGTCATGTCATTACATTCAAATACTACAGTATAGTTTTATCTCCTTTTCTATTTCATCATTTTTTTCCACATTAATATTTTTTTCTTGGTAACATTTAATTTCTTCATTTTTACATTCTTTTTCTCTTTTACTTATTTGTACTTATCAATTTTTTATACTTACATTTAAATATTTTTACAACTAAACTTTCTTCTTTTTCATTTATCCACTTTATATAAATTTTGAGAAGCAACATATTCCACTGGGTTAAATAATCCTAACCCTCCTTCTTCTTTATTTACATATAGCATTTCTATTTTTCCTGGTTCAGTCTAAAGCCTTATATAAATGAAAAAAAATGTCTGTAGTGACTCTTTTTCCAGTATCATTGGTAGCATAAATACATTTGATAAATATTGTATTTTCCCTTTAAAACTAAATTTATCAAATAAACATTTTTATTGTAAATGATAATCTGCATGTTTTCCGAAAATGGCAATTTTTTAACTGTTATATTATCTTTTTCCATTGTATCCTATCTACAACCTTATTGCCAAATTTTAGACCTAAGACAAACATTTCATTCATTGTAAATTCTATTCCCCCTATCTTAACCATAGCTCCTAAACCATGTACTTTTCTCTTTGTTTTAAACACACATTTAAATAACATATTAATTATTTTAGCCTTATCTTGTTTATTGAAATTACTATAATATAATCTACAAAAGTTAACAAGCTTGGGATTCTTACACATTCAGGCATTGCCTACTCTGCTTCCTTCATGTTATTATTTGTTTCACAGAAAATTGCATTCATAGTTAAACTAAAGCATGTACAACTCATTGCATATTCCTGTCCCACATCTCTCCTCATTTGTACCTATTTACTTAGCTAATCATTTACCAAAAAAATTCTTTAATATTTCTATAAGCAGAAATCATTTCTATAAGCAGACATACACACTCTTATTTTTCTGTCATATTGTATACTTTTATTATTACCCATACGATTCCATGTCCTACTGTATCAAATTCATTAAGAACCCTATCATACGTTTTGCTCCTTCTCGTCTATTTTTATCATCCACAATCTCTCTTATTACTATTAATAATTGTTGACATCTCTTCTATTTTATATTATACATACTGTACTCCATAACACTTTTCATTTTTGTTTCAAATCTCTTCTGTAATATTTTCTTAACACATTTATAATTATTATTGTTTAGTACTATCAGTCTCCAGTTTATCATTATATTTTATTTCTTCCTTCTTTAAGTATTCTGCTGCATAACTCTTTATATATAAAATTTTTATTTAGCCATTCATTCAAAATCTTTGAAAATATTCTTTTTGCCATTCCATTAACTTTTTATACATTTCATATCCTATTCCTTCTGGCCAGCATTTGAATCTATATTCACTTGTGCTTATACTTTATCTAACTCATATAAGAAGTCTCCCTTTCAAATTCTTTATTTACTTGTTCTGCTAATGTTTTTACTTCCCCTATTATTTTTCATTTCTTCTTTTCTTCGTTAAATATCTATTGTACATATTCTACAGCAATATTCCTAACTTCTTCTTGAGTACTTTCCATTTCACCTTTTGTATTTTTCATTTTCCTCAGGGCATTACAGTCTTCCTTTACTAGTCTCCTTAAACATGCAAAGCTTCTGTTTTTGCTTGTAAAAATGTCTTTAAATAATAGGCTTTTCATTTTCTCTTGATTTGTTTTATATAATTCTCTTTATCAAAATACCATTATTTTCAAAATATTCCGATACATCTTTATACATAGGTTCATAGGTTCATAGGTTGGTACTAGGCTATCAGCCCTAGGGCCTATACAAGCCTAGCCATAACAATTCCTTGGCTATATCTTCCCACACTATTTACTTCCCTGGACCCCTGTCTAGCAGGACAACTGACATGATCCCCGGGGTGAATTTCCTTTCTTCCATCCAATCATCAAGGTTCCTTTTGAATAGGGCCAGAGAGGCACTCTGCTTGACATGTATGGGCAGTCTATTCCAGAGTCTGGGGAGTCTCTGGGTCAGGAACCTATCCCCCCAGCATGTTTTGTTTATTGTGATGACAAGGTTTAGATCCCTGGAGCATGTGGCTCTGAATGATTGGGATTTCTTTAAGTGTAGCATGTCCAACAGCTCTGGGTTTGACATGGCCTTGTATGTTAAGCAGAGATCACCTCTGAGTAGACGATATGTGACAGAGTATAGCTGGAGTATTTTAAGGCGGTCAGCATAGGGCATCTGCTTTAGGCCTGTGATTTTTTTAGTGAGGTATTTCTGTGGCCTTTCCAGTTGTTGCAGATGTCTTGAGAGGTACATACCAAAAGGGGCGTTGTATTCTATTATAATTTTCTTTATCCAGTTTTATGGCATTGTATAACCACAGTAAATATCTTTTTTTACAGACTGTAAAATTTAGCCTCCATTCAGACCAGTCTTTATAAAATGTTCTCATCATAATATATTCTATCCATAACTACTTTATTAGTCTTTTTCCTTGTTTATCCCATATTTTCCCAATTAACCTTTTTATTCCTTTGCTTATTTTATATATCCATTATTTTCCTTTATTTCTATCCATATTGGCAAATAATCTGAAAAACCTGTTTCACTTGCTTCTTCCCAAATTTTGTTATGATTAGTCCTTTTGATATTATAAAATAATATATTTCAGTTCTGTTGACACCCCCATTTATAAGTCCATGAATTTCGTCCACAAATTTCTATCTCAGAATATTAATTTACCAGATCTCACAACAACTAATATTTTACTTACATTGTTTCTTTTCTTTTTACTTTTCTCTCTTTAGTCACAATTAAAATCTCATATCAATATAATATTCATATTTACCATTACATAATCTAAAATATGATAAAATACATTTTCTTTCTTTGCAAGTAATATAAACATATAATGCTATAATTATACATACTTGTTCTTTCAGGTTTAAGGCCATAACAGTTAATCTTCCCATTCTTACTAAAGTTATATATAATAATTTTATTGTATTTCTACAAAATATTCCTATTCCAGAACATCAGTCATTCCCCAGATCCCCACGGATCTCCCATATTCTTTTTGTTTGTAATTTTTCTTCATTTGATAAGAATCTTGTATCTTCTAGTACAATTACATCTACATCACATTTATTACACCATTCAAAAAAAACTCACTATATTTGCAATATTATTCACATTCACAGAAAGTATCCTAAAGGTATTACTTGCCCTTTTCCTTAACTTTCTAGAGATTATACTTATATTTTATTTCTCATCCATTTCCTTTTTTTTCTTTTATGCCTATTTCTTTAAATTTCTTTTCCTATCTTTTATTCTTTTGCCAACTGAATTATTTTTTCCTTTTACTACATCCCAATTTATATCTTTTTCATCAACTATTTCAGAACTTTCCTCCATTCCTTCTTTCTTATTTTTTCTTTATATTTTTTATCTAATTTTCCTTCTATTTTCATCACTTCTACTATTTCTTCTCTTTGTTTTTTTTCCCTTTTTTTCATTCACTTTCATTATTTTTTCAGTCTTACAATCCATCCATAAATGTCTGACTTTATTACATTTATAGCATTTCAGTTCACATTTTTCATCATGATTTAGTTCACCACATGTTCTATTTCTTTATGTTACAGTTATTTATAAAATTATTCTTTTCCATAAAAGAAACATGTTTTGCATTGTCCCCAATATTTTACTACATCCATATTTCCTTCAGCATTAACTTATTTGGAATATGCATCATTTTATCCTTGTCTTGCTTTAACACAATATTGGATTCCAGTCCACCAGTCCATAAACTCCTTTAATCATAAACTTTTGCATTGTCTAATACTTCTTTGCATAAAAATTTCAAATACCCTTTCAAAGTCTCTCTTTCTACTTCAATTTGAAATTGTACATGAATCTTCTTCATTTCTCTGTTAAATGATTTATTATATGCAGGTTCCATAGATTACAGTCCTTCTTTTTCTCATATTTCCAAAGTAAATTTTTCATTCATAGACAGTCTCAAATATAATGTCACAACATGTCTCTCCGCTTATAAAAATAAAAGCTATTGGCTCTTTGGTTTTACCCCCAAATAAACCATTAAGTTGCCCAAAACTTCATACCTATCCAGCTCTTGTTTTTTATTTTGACTTCTCACAACATACTTCTGCTTCATATTCTCATCTGCTTTATGTTTTTTTTATGTTATTCTCCTTGTGCCATGCTTTACCTTTCTTCACACAAAATTCTTTCTACTTCACTATCATCTTTCAGTATTGATTATGTTTACTATTTTCATATTTTTCCATAATGTTTCCCCATGAAACATCTCCTTCATTTTCTGGTTTGCTCTTCATCAGTATTTCTTTTAATACCTTATCCTGCAACCCTCTCAACTAGAGAATTGTAACAATACAAAGACTCACTCATTGAATCCTCTTTTTCAGTTTCAGCCAACAGGTTTTGCTGAAAAATAACTTCTGAATCCTCCATAACTTTGCTGGAACTCTCCACAGCACTGGCATTCTCCTCCATGCTTTCTACCAGTCTGTCCACATCATGGTTCATCCTTCCAGCCACCACTAGGAATGGAACATGCATGTTCTTTCATTGACTCTGGGGCATACCTCTCAACTGTACAGATTTTCATAGAATGTGTAGATTTTTGCCTCATATTTTTGATCCATTTTTCATAAAATTGTGGTTTCCCTGCATATTAGTGGCAAATAATTAACGACTGAAGTTAGAAAATAATGACTGACATTTGAGTTTCAGATTTTATACCCTTTAGAAAATTCATGCTAATCCAAAACCTGTTATTCTATCAATGTTCTAAGATTGTAAGAGCAATATTTAAAAACTGTCCCTACTTTGGGGCCTTCGTCCCACTTTTATTTATGGCTTTGTCCAGATTTCTTGCTCTAAGAGGTTGAGAGGTATGCTTTGGGGTTTTGAGTAGGGGGAGTTTCCTGATGCCCTGGCCAAATCTCCCTTAGTACTATAAATACCATCTTCAATCTCCCTTTAAAAGAGGCTACTAGCCAAGTGGGACTATTCTGTTCAACAAAAGATGAGTAAAGTAAAATAAGTGAAAGTTATATGTCACACTCATCAGCTCAATAACTACCATTTCCAACAGCTCACTGTCTTCTTCAGTTTCTATAATGTAAGACTTCAAAAGTTTCATGCAATATTCAGTTTTTCCTCCTGCCTTTGAGGGCTTTTTTACTTGAAAGATTCGTTTGCAATATCAAGAGCAGATAATCACTGAGATTCCAAAAAGTATTGTACCTATTGTGGCACACAGAGCTATACAAATTTTTTTGTGTCCTTAAGCTATGCTGGCTAATGAGAATTCTCAGAGCTCTTCATCTGATTCTGAAAATGAGTCAGGCTTGCAAGGTTATTGGACGTGGAAATTTTAAATTGGCATTGAGTGCCAATATAATATATCTTAGTAGCAGCATGGCTCTTTAAATAGGATTTCCTACTGCAAGGTGTGTTCCACCTGTATTGCAGTACTGGTACTGCAGGCATTAGAGGTGGAAAGGCCTGTATCCTGTAGTAGCAGTGCTTCCATACAGGTGAAGCTGTGCTGCAGGATTTGTGTAGGCTGTGGGGTGGGCAGATGAAGATTGCACACATATATGTTGTTATAATTCTTTTGGATACATGGAATAACTCAAAACAGTTTTAATATAAGAATTCAAATTATGCTCCATTAACACTGCATAACAGCACACACTCCCTATATTTTCTAATGTCTGAATGCATTCATGACAGACTTTTTTAATCTGTACTGCATCCACATTAATCCACATCCAGCATGCAGATGGCATTCTGGGGTGGCCAGTTTCAGAAATATTTCAAGGTTACATGATAGTGTTATCCAGGTTCAGCATGCACCATGTATAGGTAATAAAATTCATTTTCAGTGAATCCTTTTGAATCAATTACCTGATCTGGGTGTAGCATATGTTTTAGTCAGCTGCATCATTACAGTAGTGTCAGAAAGTCTTTGGAATATTCTGCATCTCAAATATGACATAATTCCGGGGGCAAAACTGGATTTTCAGTATTAGAGTTGCACTGCAGGATAGTGGAGTCTCTCAGCAATACTCCAGGTCTTTTGAAATCCATTACATTATCTTTGCCATTCCTTCTCATTTGCTGTTGTTGCACTTCAAAAAAATGTTGCAATGATTTTTCCACTCTTATAAAGAGATATGCTTTGTTACATCCTTGGTGATGAAACAGCAATAATACATTATTTTGTTCTCTAGCAGAGGCTTCTCATGTACTGCATACTGGTTATAAATTGAGAGCCTCAGAAACAGTGAGAGTATGATAAAAAGATATTAACTATATGGCATTGTAAGCTTCATAGGAAAATGTAAAGTGAAATGTTGTGCACTGATTGCAAATGCTAGAGCCAAAGGCATATAAAAGGTACTGAGCATAAACGGTTTACACATTCTGTTAGTGAATATATGCATGTACACATGCAAAATTGTTCAAAATAGGATGTACAGCAAAGCAAAGTATGTAATGATATAAAGTGCAATGAAAATCCCATTATAAGCATATGGCAAATCGTAAACCAGCTCATATTATTCCTGTATTTTGAGCAATGTTATTTGATTGCTATCTCCTATTTGTTCAGATTATGGCTGAATAAAGGAGATTAGACCAGCCCTGTCACCTAATTAACAAATATAAAATACATTTATACACACATAGGTACATAAATAAACAAAATAAATAAACATTCAAACTCTATCTATAATTTGCTTTCCTTTCCTACTTACTAACATCACACTTGCACTAATATATCTTTTTCTTATGTATAGTGCCCATTGCACCTCATTCTTGTTTGGAAATTGTTAAAGTATTATGCTATTAGAACAGAGTGTGTTTTTGTGTGTAATGTATTAGTTTAGATCTTTTCTGCTGTGTTTTTGTGTGTAATGTATTATCTTGGAGCTTTTCTCCCCGGGCCTCCACTGAAAACGGGCTTTCGGGCCCAGTGGACTTCCCCGGTTATCAAACTGGAAATAAATAAATAAATAAATAATAAATAATAAATACATGTTTAATAAGAGAGAGTTTGGCATGACAGATTCATATTCCAGTGTATCCTTCATCTGTGGAACAAATGTCTGATGTATATCAAGTGCAGTGACACCCTTGTCACCTTCAGAGTAAACAAATAATTGGAATGGCAGCCTCAAGTTCTTTTTTGGTGTATGATGTACTGTTCTACATGAAGCTAGAAGGGAATGTTTGACTAGGTTTTTTTGGCTAGGCTTGCAATGATCTGCAAGCTGTTTACGTTGTACTTACTTATGAACATACATGCACATAAAGCAGACACTTAAAAAACAGTGCTCAGTTTCACTTTTCTGTTGAGTTATGAATGCAGTCAGATTTCTGTAAGCATATCCATCCTTTCCTATGAATCTAAAACCTTAATAAACACTTCAGAAGCATCCCCTAGTTTAGTTAAATGTTGACTCTATCTGCCACCCTCACTCCTAAACCGAATTTCCTGACACCACTATTAAACAGCTTTCCATTAAGTTGTAGAGACCTTTAGTAAAGACACATATACCTTAATAATAATTTTTATGATAACCAAATTACACATCAGGCAAAACTGGCTTGATTGTATGAAACTATCTTGGGTTTCTTTTAAAATAAATGGCTAAAAATATGTCAAGGTCTTTAGGGTCATACTATATAGCAGGAAGATAATTTCAGTCTACATATTTATTTATTTATTCATTGATATTTACATATAAAGTTGGAAAATAATCCTTAGCATTATCATATAAACACCCATTCTTGTTACTTATGTTCTTAGTTTCTGAGTATTTATAGTAATATTTCTAATGGTCTTGTTTTTAGTAGTACAAGAATCTGTAGCTCACTGTTTTTTTCTGCATCGGTTCTCTTCAAATCCTGTTTATGAACTATAAAGGGAAATATTTTATGCATCTCATTTAGCATGCTCTATGCTTTCTATATATTTGTATATACTTATCTATTGTATATGTTGTATAGCTTGAGTATTTGGTTCTTTGTGTACCAACCATTAATTTTGTATTTAGTTTGAGATATATATTTTTTCTGTTTTGTTGTATTTTTTATTGTTCACATTCTATGCAATATCATCTAATAAAATAAATTTGGGGAAAAAAGTTGTAGTGACCTTTGTTATTTCATCTTCCTCATATGCCCTCTTACCATTCCATCTTTTAGTGAATATAGACCCAGTTTCTGTATTCAGTCTTCAAAGTATAATTCCCTTGGTCTACTGGCCACCCTGATTGCTTTTCTATGTACTCTGTCCATAAATTCATTTCTTTACACCAATAAAGTCTGCATGTCCTCCCCGCTGTTGACTGGGCATTCGAAAGATATGCATTGAATGGGCATGCCTTCATTGAAGGTTGGGCGTCGGGCTGTCAACTCGACACCAAAAAAAAAAAACAACTGCCAATCATTAGCGGACCAGAGTTCCGCTGTTGTGACCCCTAACCGGGAAAAGCCGAAAGACAAACAACAACAACAACACCAATAAACACTTTATTATTGAATAAAACAGCAGAAATGGAGTATCCTAGGTGTTAGTCAAAAACAAAATAACTAATAATACTGGATTACACTACTCTGAAGATAAAATTCAATATACAGCTTTATGTTAGTAGTTAGTTTTTTCACAGTCATTGGCATGATTTGATATTGGCTTTCTCAAAAAATATTATTTTAACCATTGTTACCCTTATCTATATACCCTTAAAATGTGCATTTTCCTAGATTTGTTGCAGTCACTGTACACTGCAATACATATTTTGACATTTAAGGTAAAGGCCATTGTTCTTTCTGTAAGATGTGGTCCCAATCCCACCCCCACCATCTGTAATCAGTGCTGCATCTAGTTTAGGACTTGCAATTTTATAAGCATGTAAAGAAAAAGAAAGGGTGCCAGCATTATGACAAAGAATGCTTTGGACCATCTGGCTAGGTTGAAGAACTTGATACAGTCTTCATAGAAGGGAAAGAAAACATTTTGCAAAGATTAATGACTTTGCATTACATTTCATAAAGGTAGCATCAATTTACTGTACGACACAGAATATGCTATGTAGCTTTTATGAATGTTCATTTGGCCTATTTTCTGGTTACATGAAGGCTAAACAAATAAAAGTGCAAACTGATAATTTACATTGATTTTTATTGTTATGTTTGAGATGAAGACTGCAATTTTCAAATGCAAACCTAGTTTACAGTTAAAGAGACTCATACATTATATGTACTGAACTGCACTGCAGTCTCCCAATGAAATGGAGAAGAAAATAATTTATAAATCAAAGGCTTCTTTAGACAGCTGTGTTGCCTTGTAGAACAAATATGTGATAATTATAATTAAACTGCATTTGTGATGATGAGGTATTATACACATCCCCATGATTGATGTCTAAATTTACAGAACTTCTGATATTTGCTCTTTTGCTAGCGTTTACAATGTACAAGCTTGCATGACTCAAGGGGAAAAAAAATGATCAAAACTTGTAAGAACAGTATTATTTTCTGAGCTGAAATTACTGCAGATATTTCCATATATTGACTTTCAGTTGTTAGAATGGCAAATCATGTCTGTCAAGGTCTGTTTGCTAAGTTTTATGTTTTTGTGATAGGTTTATAGGTTAGTACTAGGCTAACTGCCCTTGCGAGCCATTGTAAGCCTAGTCAATTATCCCTTGTGAGACTCAAGTCCTGCACCTTGTGTTTGTAAGGCAAACACCTTAACCATTAGGCCACCCTCCCAACCCTTTTTTAAATGCTATTGATAGGTCCTTATTTATGAAATAGAATATTCCATCAAAGTGCTTAGTTTGGTGTGCCTGAGAGTAGTTCTTCAAACTCCAGAGAAAGGCAACCCTTTATTTCTTGCAACTGTAAAATGTAAGGGTTTAATTTCCATTTAAAAGTTTTAGGGATCAGTACTGAAAAAAATCTAAACCTTCATCAAACTCATTTTAACTACAGAACATTCTGTAAATAAAATCATCCTAGGTGGAATGCTACAAAAAAAAAATTTAGACTAGAATGGAAACAGAAGAAACTACACTAGATATGGTCTTATATGGAGACAATGAGGGGATGACTGGTGAAAAAGTTAATGAAATAAATTCATGTGTGTGTGACAGTATATGTTTAATAGTAAGATGGAAAATGTTATTTAATAAGAAAGTACATTTGACTGATTGTGACAAAAGTTACATTTTGGTTGTGATAAAAGAGTGGAGGAATGAATAGAACTATTTTACATTACACCATTCAAAAATGCGTTTTATCTGCTGTGCTGGGGTTCCAAGTTTATTTTTATCTGCTTCTACTGTATTTTAGATTGTATGTGTTTTATCTGCTGGGAATTATCTGCAAGTCTGCCTTCAGTAGTAGCATAGCTTTTACCCTTTCAGCCGAGTTTATTTTCATCTGCTTCTGCTGCTTGTAAGTCCGCGTCCATACTTTTCTTAAAGTCTGTGGAACTGCTAGTTTGCTGCTGGCATCTAGTTAGCACAGAACATGGAACTGTTATTGTGTGTATTTGTAGTTCACATCCATAGTGTGCTGTATTTTAGGTGTGTGTGTGTGTGTGTGTGTGTGTGTGTGTGTGTGTGTGTGTGTGTGTGTGTGTGTGTACCCATACCACCACTTGTGTTCAGTGGTTGGCTCATAATTTTGGTCTTTTCCTCTTACAATTTGTGGCTTTCTAGCAAATTAGTGAGAACTGAATTCACTAAATCATGATGGCCATTTAAAGTTTCAGTCTTCCTGTCTTTCAGGAAATGCATAGTAATTTGGTAACACAAAATATTTTATTCTAGCAACTTTCCATGATTATACAAGCAATGTTTAAAATGTGTCCCTGGTTATTGGGCTTTTTTTCCCCCAACAATACATTTTTGCTTTTTCCAGATTTCTTGTGCTGCAAAGCTGAGAGAGATAGTTGAGTGCTGAGTGGATTTTACAAGGAACTGAGAGCTTCAGGAGAAGAGAAGTTTAGTGTTGTTTATGCCAAGTCTGCTTGCATTGTTAGCAGCACAACGTGTAGTATACTTACTCTTGATGTAGAAGGCTGTGCGTTCTATTCCCACACTATGTAAATGGATTGCGATACTGTACTTTTAAAGGCGGTGGATGCTACAGTCCTGAGAATGTCCTCCTTTGAAGGAGATACCTAGTAACTATGAACCTGTTGGCTAACTAGTGCAATGCAAGCTTGACTGGAATTAAATCACCTCCTTTGAAGAAGATACCTGGTAACTACAAACCTGTTGGCTAACTAGTTCATAGGTTCATAGGTGTGTACTAGGCTAGTGGCCCTGGATCCTTTACAAGCATAGCCCATAGGATTAATCTGGCATCCTGCCACCCGACCTTAGTTCCTAATGCCTCTGTCGAGTAGAGCCACTGGAGTGATCCCCAGGGTGAATTTTCGATTTCCCATCCACTCATCAGGATTTCTCTTGACGAGGGCCAGTGAGGTGCTCTGCTTGACATGTATGGGAAGTCTGTTCCATAGCATGAACAATCTCTGGGTTATGAACCTGTCCCTCCAGCATGTTCTGTTGATTGTGGTAATGAGGTTGAGGTCCCTGGAGTGTGTGGTGCGGAGGGATTGGGATTTCTTTTGATGTAGCATTTCTAACAGATCTTGGTCAGACATGGCTTTGTAAGTCAAGCAGAGATCACCTCTAAGTAGGCGATATGAGACAGAGAATAGTTGGCATTTTTTGAGTCTGTCCATATAGGACAAGTGTTTAAGGCCTAGGATCCTCTTTGTGAGGTACTTTTGCGGCCTTTTCAATTGTTGCAGGTGTCTAGTGAGGTACATACCAAATGGGGCATTATACTCAATGATTGGCCTAATGAGGGAAGAGTAGAGGGAGACAATGACCTTCTCTTTCTTCCTGGATGCAAAACCCTTAGTAATGAGATATACCACATAGAAGGACTTTCTGACCACAGTGACAACGTGGTGGCCAAAAGAGAGGTTGCTGTCAACCTGTGTTCCCAGATCTCTTATAACACCTTCTGTGTTCAGTGGACTACCGTCTATGTGGTAATTCAAGGGAACCGTGTTTTTCCAAAGGGGGATGATGACACGTTTTTTGGCAATGAGCTTATGGCCATGGCTCTGACACCAGTCGTTGGTGTCATTGAGGCCTTTCTTTAGGATGTCATCATCACTTGGGGAGTTAATAATAGCTCCCAACTTGCAATTGTCTGCAAACTTTGTCAGCCATAATCCCTTCGTGTTGGCCTGGACTTCAGAGAAGTAGATACCAAACAGGAGAGGACCCAGGACCAAACCCTGTGGGACTCCACTCGTGACTGGTCAGCAGTCTGACTTGGAGTCAGCTACTTTCACCCTGTGGGTCCTTTCTGTGAGCCAGTTTGCAACCCACATAGTGACATAGGGGTTGATGCCTAGCTTGGTGAGTTTTTCTATGATTCCTGAATGGGGAATGGTAGCAAAGGCCTTGGCCAGATCAAGGTAGGCTGTGTGAGCCACCTTGCCTTCATCCACAGCTCTGGTGACTGACTCAAAGAAGTCAACCAAGTTGAGCAGGCATAATCTACCCTTCACAAAACCAAACTGTGTAGACTCCAGAGTTTGGAGATTCCCTATATCCTTGTTTATTAGGTCTATAATGATGCATTCCACAGCTTTGCATATCAAACTCATCAGGCTAGTTGAGCAACAATTCCCGGGGTCTGTAGTCGCTCCTCCTTTGTGGAGAGGGATGACTGTATGTGCCATTCAGTAGGGACAAAGCCTGAAATGAGGCCTAGATTGAACAGGACACACAGGTGAGGTGCCAGTTCACTCTGTAGTTCATGTAGAACACAGCCAGGGATATTGTCAGGTCCCATAGAAACTGTATTCTAGGCCTTGGTGCCTGGTGCAAGCTTGACTGGAATTAAATCATCATCATCAACCCCCCCTGCCTTTTTTTCCTGATTTTCTACATGGGGTCTGCTGTTGATTGTCACCTTTCAACATCTCTATCGATTCATTGCAGTTCATTTTAATTTTATAATAGAGAATTGTATTTTAATTTTATAGAAGTTCAAAGTATGATACATGTTCAAATGTTTAAATAAAAGTAAACACTATTCTGATTATATTTTGTTTAATATTTTATCTGTTCTTCAATTTGTGTTGAATAATGGTTTCCCACAATTCCATTGGAGTTGGCGGGGTTAAATAATTATGTATGCAAATTGTATGTTAATTAGCATACAGATTTGCACCTATTTTTCATGGGCCTTTGTCCAGATTTTTGATATTCCCAGGTTGATAGGTATCACACACACACACACACACACACACACACACACACACACACACACACACACACACACACACACACACACACACACACACACACACACACACACACACACACACACACACTACACCTCTTAAAAACTTACACACACCTACCTCTGACATGTACGCTCGTCCCAAGTCCAAACGGCTTCTGAAATTCAAATTCTGCACGCGAATGCAGAAGATGAAGATATAAACCATCGGTCGCACCATCGCACAGTTGTACAACTGGATGCAAAGGGCATTCTTAAAGAAGAACGCCCTTAAATTTTTTTTTTTTTAATTAGAAATAAATGAATCTCCTGGCCAGTATGTATCACTGAGGTATGGGTTGTGATTTGTCTAGGTAGATCCAAAATACATCAGGATCCCAGAGGCCAGAAAGGATATCATGTTGTGTCCTGTGACATGTGTGGTAGCTTGGAAAAAATTAGTGGCAGGTGAAAGGATGTATCTGGTGTTCCAGTGACAGGATAACAGGCCTATGGTAGCCAGGCAGCTTGTCACCATGCTTAAGAGAGCCTTGGAAAGTCAAGAACTTGCTGGGGCTGAGGTATTTCTACACATTTTTTTCATATATGCAGGAGGGCCCAATTTAGCTTCAGAAAGCAATAAGATAATAATATAAAGCAGGATTTCTGAAGGTTGTTGAGCAAGCTTAATTTACTTTTTTTTTTTTTTCTTTTTTTTTCTTGTAAAGACATGAAGTAAATTGTAATTTCTTGGCGACTAATTTATATTTTGGGCAGCTAAGTGAGTGGAAGTGAGGCCCAGGAGATTACTCCTGGGTCTTGATCTAGCAGTATGGGCTATTTGTTTACAAGGGCAGCATGCAGAATTTCTAAGGTTGTGGTTATACAATTTAGCAGGGAATTACATAGAAGGGAAAGGCAAGCATAGGCTTTTGTTAAGGAATACAAGCAACCTTATGTTAGTCAAACAGAATTTCCTGGAATAATCCAATTTTGGTCAACATTTATTCCAAAATTAGCTTGGAGGTTTGTTGTTTGCTTGTTTGTGTATGTGTATGTAAAATTTATACATCTGGACTGCATCTCTTTGTCACATGAGCTAACCTCAGTCATTGACAGATTGAAATTTTTAGAATTACTACCCTATGATACCTTCATCCACTCTATGGTAAACCTCCAGTGTTTATACACCATGGTAGCCACTTTCAAATATGTTTCTGCAATGTTTTTAGTGATCCTGCCTTTCACTTTTTAATGGCTTTCATTCATGGTAATTTTTACCTCCTAAAAATTGGAAAAAATTCCAAATCTTCCATTTTCTGGTAAGAGTTTCCTTTGCTGCAGTCAGAAGTGCAAGAAATGTATTTATTTATTTGAATGTTGTAACCTGAGTAACACAATGATCTTAAAAGCCCAATTTCAGTGTCAGACTAGCAAGAAGCAAATAAAAAAAGCAAAAAAATAAAAAATAAACATGTTAGTTGTAGTCCATGGCCTGCTTAGGCTAGTAGAATGCTTTTACCAGTTGCTATTCTGGAGTATTTGGAAAGAAATTTTAGATTTTGTTGTCCGGGAATATTAGCCTGTTAATTTTTCCCAATGTTTTCCATGTGTAGGTTGAAATTAAGGTACTGGTGAGGCAGAATTCTTTTGTGTTGAAATGAAGCCAAATGTTCTAATATAGTGTTATAGTGATCTAAAATTAGTAATGGCATCAGGGATTGGGTTAGCTTAAGCCTGCTTCCAAGGAGCATTGTTTTTAATTTTAGAAGAGTTGAGAAGTATTTTTCTTGCAGACTGAATTGTTAAGAATGAAAAAGTGATCCTGTAATTCTTTCTAAAAGATTAAGGATTTGTTACACTGCTTTAGGACCATGTTGTCAGCATAAAGAAGTAGGGGATGCTGGGTAAGTCCAAGTCTTGATTTTCAATGTAGATAGAGAAGAGGATGGGAGCAAGACTGGAGTCTTGTAAAATGCTTTGATTTTGATTAGAGGTGATAAGTTGACTTTTTCATACAAGTAGCAGTAAGAACGCATTGTGGAACCAGGGTAGTACATTTGGACTAATGCCTAGGTCAGATAGGTGGGTTTGTAGTAAGTTGTGATATACCTGATCAAATGTTTTGATAGGTCAACAAATATAGCACCAATAAGTTCCCCTTTGACCATCTGTAAGAGAATTCGGTCAGTAATGGTCCAACTGAACAATGAAAGTAACAAATGAAACAGTAACGAAATTGCTATACATGGTATTACCTAAAGTTTTTGAAATTTAATGACACTCTGTCACAAGATGAAGTTTTGAATCCTGCTTAGAAATATTATCCATGCAGTAATGGTTCTCAAATACTGCACAGTAAAGCCTTGCTAAAGTTTTCTCCTGATTAAATTTCTGTTGGCGTGGTTGTGCATGTGTTTGTTTGTGTGTGGAGGTGGGTACAGCATACCTGTCAAATGTTCCAAATTTTGCAGAATATTCCTTATTATACTTGATGTTTTTGCCCTGTCTGCTTAAAAAAAATAAGATAAAACAATGAATATTACAGTCAGTAAGTAATGCCAGTGACTAGAGTTTCATATTTTGTTGCTCAGATAATACATGCTGTCAGAAATCCAGTTTACCCTGATTTTGGCTCGGCAAAGAAGTTGAGAGGTAGGGGTTAATATATATTTATATATATATATATATATATATATATATGTATATATATATATATATATATGGTAAAGGGACTCTACAGTCAGCAAATTGTCTATAGTCAGTAGTCATTATTTGTGTATGGAGGGGATGGTAATGGGATGCTGTATATGTGCTTGGTAACACTGTGGTAAATTAAATGTCCATGGTTGCTATTTATGCATGCATTAATTTATTTGATTGCAGTCAAACATCTGAGGTCTACAAAGTGGCTATAATTGGTGGGCATCCAAATGTGTTTTGGGGATTGCAATGTTTTTCATTATATGAGTTTGACAGTGACAAAGTGAAATATATTGCATGTAAATGTCTTTTTTCTGCATTTTATGGGTACCACTGTTGTGCATATGGTGGAGGAGCACATTGCATCTTACAGAAGGCTTTAACATTGGACTTTTATGGCATTTTTTTTTGCTCTTTACAATCAGTATAAAACGCACTGCTGCTTTGTTGTTGTACCAGTGTTGTGACTCAGGAATGCTAGGGTTGTTAATATGATCACTATACTCAATGTTGTACATTTAAATAAGAAGCAGTGATAATTTATTGCAGTGGGTCCTTTTCTGGAAAATTTACTGTAAGGCTTGTATAAATTATGAAGATATACCACAGTAATATTTTTATTAAGAACTTCAACAAGAAGGGATTTCAAAAATTGGGTAAGTAAGTGACAGAAAGCTCTCACTAATACCTGGTATTTAACTGTCACATTGTGAATGTTTGTTCTTTATTTACCAGTAAAACTGTACATAAAGATAAAATTTATATTAATTTCATAGGCATTGCTCACTTATAAGTATTGTAGAACAGCCTATTATTGGTCCATTCAGCACACATGATTAGGAGTGTCTGGAGACAAAAATGATATGGTCTATTTAGTGATATATATTGATTTATTGTCATTTAGAATTATGAATTTGTACAATATTAACACTAGTATTACTAATATGCCCTATAATCGTTACTGTGGTGTGTCATGATAGGAAAAGAAAACTTACATAATGCTAGAAAACTTTGCACTGCTACCTGGTGACTTACTACCACCACTTTACATATATGTACACTTGTTTATGCATATTTTCATTATACATATACATATATATATCAGGCAGTGTACACATAGCCAAATAGTAGCATAGTAGAACTAAATTAACAGGAGAGCTCAACACACAAGTCAGAATGCAATGACTGTCAGGTGAGAATGTGTAACATCTTTTTATGCTAAATGTGCCGTGTTAATATTTGTGTTAAAAACTTGATCCAGCTAGAGTTTACACACATGCGCATATATATATATATATATATATATATATATATATATATATATATACATATATATGCAGTTTTTCATAGTACCATATGGGACTTTAAATGATAGTTGTCACTGACACTTGCTATCAGCCTACTACCAGTTTGTTGATATTTATGTTTAGTAATAAAATATGCATATATGTATACATACTATATTTCTTTTAAGTATCTTTGGGGATATAATTCAATTATTATATAGTATAATTAATAGAGTCAGGAAGGCAAATCAAAGAACTTTTGCATGGTTCTAAAAATGTGTGCAAGGAGCCTATGATTTGAAAACAGCCCAAAGATAAACTTACCCTGCCACTGGCCAGATGCATTTTCTTTGAATGTGGGGTTTCAATGTTGTTTCAGAGAATATGGGTTTCAAAGGTAGAGAAGTTTTAATGCTAAGTCTGTTTTCATTGTAAGACTATTGCTTTGTTTAGGTTTAGAAAATGTCCATCGGTGTTTGTGCTATAAAATTTGAAATAAAAGTTGTAAATGAAATCCAAATATCTGTAATCATTGTAGAAGTAAAGCATAAAACAGTATGCACACAGAGATTTGAACAGTGTCTATGACAAATGGGGAGAAATAGACAAGTAATGGGACACTGGAATGACTGCGTGGGGTGGGGGTGGGGTTGTGGGGTGGTTGTTTGGGCGGGGCTCTGGGTTTCACCCCCCTGCAAAAAATCCTGCAGGCACAGTTGATACCTCCCTCCTTTTAAAGTTCTCCAGCAACTCACTGACACAAAAACACCTTCATAAATGAAGATAGACATCATTGGCAACAATACTCACCTGTCATAATTAACTGCCATTTTATAACCACTTTTCTACAACATCTTCAACAAATACTTACCTAGAGGAAGTATATGCTAACAGTCTGCAAGCTGTTTCTCAACCTTTCTTCATTCACAAGATCCACCAGTCTTGAATAAAATCACTTGCACCCAAAAACCTAGCTGCAGCACTTAAAATGGCCAAATGTACCTTTAGGGTTGTCCTGACTCCCACCTAAACATTAAGTACCCTGCTATTAACTGAACTGACCAAATCCTTTAAAAAATAGGGAATCTCTCCGTGAAAGCTATAAATACACATAAATATGCTCTACATGCTTTCTTAGTAAAAACAGACCAAGACTGCTGTGTTAGCCACCCAGCTATATCTTCCCCGTTTTCTACACCCCCTCAGCATAATTTCACCTTGACACAAGTTCAATGACAAAAAGTCTGCTTAGTAAACTACACTTATAGCACCCAGTAAACCTGAAGCTCTGAAAACAGCTTAAGACTCGTGTGCATTATAACCTGTAAAATGTGATAATAATAAATCCATTTTAATTTTTTTGGCAATAATATGGGATTTTTTTGTAAACATTTATTGCAAAAAGCTTAGAGGTGTAAAAATAATATGGGTAATTAATACAATGTGCATAATAAGAACATTTACTATAAGTGCAAATACAAATTCTTTAAGGGAATACAGCATTCTAAAGAGTCACATTCCTTTTCCTTTCAATTGCAAAACAAACTGGAATTAATAAATCATGTCAGTCTTTCAAGACTCTTACCGATTTGTTGTTCCTTCAAATATCACAGAAGAAGAAAAAGGAAAGTTAATTTGTTTTGGCTTGGAAAATTATTACTGTTCCTGTGTATGTTTAGCTTGGCTCAAGCTAAAAAATTACTACAGTTTGAAATAACACTTTATATCTTGACGTGCATTTGAATAAAGTGAGTCACCACAGCAGACTAAACTTCACTGAACAGGGAAAGAAATTTGTCTAAGAATCAAGTTTGGATGTTTTTCTCCCTTTAAAAATAAAAAACAAGACATGATATACAGTGCTAGACAGTAGCGTGCACTTATAGGTAACTCAGTACATTCCAAAGAAAGACAAGCTCTTCATTTCCTCTAATTTGTTATGCTCATGTGCTGTTACTTCATTTTGGCAGCAACGTGCCAATAAAATATATTTTTTGGATGAGTGCTCTGTAGTACCTGGAACTGCATAACATTTTCAGTAATATGCTCTGCTCGTAACCGTTATTAATTCATGCCCTTGGTCTATGTTTTTCATTACTTTAGCTTGCAATAAATTAGAAATGAGTCCATTGCTTTTTTCCTCATTTTAATATATAACATATTTAAAACACATATTGCTTAACTCTATTCTATGATATTTCCTTAACAAAATAAAAACTGCATTTAAGAAAAACAGTAAAATGACCAAATGATAAAGGTTAGGGGGTTGACATAATGGTTAAGGTGTTTACCTCACAGACACAAGGTACAGAGATTAACTCTCACCTTTGAGGGGAAATTGGTTAGGCTTAAAATGGCCTGCAAGGGCAGCTAGCCTTGTGCTTACTTATGAACCTGTGTAGAGAAAAAGTCAAAATGTTTGAGTTGCGACAAAAAGAGCAGGAATGGGGAAACTCATCAAGATGTGAAGGATGTAATGAAACAGAAAAAGTGGGAAAGAAAATGTAGTTCAGAAAAGATAAGGTAACAGAAACCATGAAGTAAGTGGAGTTGCTTCAACCTGTAACATCTGTAGTTCTTTTTGTTATGATAGCATTACAGCAATATTTTTTAAAGGTCAGTAAAGTCTCAAGTTGACATGCATTCAAACAAATGTCATATTCTATCAAATCACAACTAATTTGAAGGTAATGAGTAACATAGGTGCAGTAAATAACTGTATTTATATAACTTGTGATGTGGAACCATATTCAATCAATTACATGAATGCATCTTTAGAATTCTGGATTAGTCTTCCTCATTACTTCATATTAAAATCATCCTGATACCTTGACCTCAGTTATAGGAAACAATGACAAGTCACTTATTTTATATGTTTGGTTTGCCAGATGATATTTATTTGTGAAAACTTTTCTGCCAAGAAAAAAAAATGAAGTATTCCTTCTTGGCTGACACTACATATTAAGAGCTTTTAATGCATTTGTTTATTCATGCTGAAGTACTTACCTAAGCAGCTGACAAGCCTCGATGACAAACATGCATATCGTGATACTTACGAGGTTGTTTATACATTTGCTTGCCATTATAAATAGAAACTTTACAGACCTCTGGTGAGGACTTGTACATCATTTGTGAGTCATGCTCCTATACAGAGTTTGCTTTAAATTAAATTGTTATTAAAAATGAATTCATGCTGAAAAACTATCTATTCGGTAAAAATGTTTGTAAACGCTTGGGGAAGATTACTGTGCAGTTGTGAGATTTTACCTCAAACACTCATAAATTCTGACATAATGTATTGACAGTAGATGCACTACTTGCACTAAATGTGTGTCCAAGCTGCATTTGTTTTTGATCCTTAACCAGGTTATTAACTAATTTGTATCCCTGTTCATATCAGCAGATGTTTTAACTGAATCATTTTTATAGTCTGTGAATTACTTTGACTGAAGTCACTAAACATCCCTGTTCTTTGATCCTACATTGTAACGTGAAGTTTTGTGCATACTATGAACACGTTTTTTTGCGTCTTTCGGCTTTTCCCGGTTAGGGGTCGACACAGCGGAACTCCGGTCCGCTAATGATTGGCAGTAGAGTTTTACGTGCTGGCTTGCTGGGCCTAACACACAACCTTCAATGAAGGAACACCCATTCATGCATTTCGCCACACAGAAGACGCTCTGAGAATCGAACGGGCAACGTGTAACTGTGAGGTGACAATACTATGAACAAGTAATGTTATATAATCTTGTGGCCATGGCATAGGTTATGGTCAGTTTACAAAGTGAGTAGAATTATCAGTGCCTGATAAGGTCATAGTAGGAATTTTTAAAATTTGCATTGAGAAGTATTTAAATTGTCTGAACTGTTTCTAGCTTGGGACCTACTATCCAGTGCCACCTGTCTACTAACATCAAAATCCTAAACACCATTAAAAGCTTCAAAGATGCACTTAAAAAGCATCTCTATATAGAATCTATCTACAACTGCTATCATGGACATGTTTCATAGATAATAGAATACATTTAAGAAACTTTTCTCAGCCTCATAATGTGGCATGTTATAGGTCTATATTTAATATGAACGTACATTGAAGTATATGTTTATGCATTATTTGTACAATTACACTATATTTTATACAGATCTTGGTTTGTATTTTTATATATTTCCTATTTAGTTCTTCTGTGAATATACTCTACCATTTACTTATTCTGCATATATTATTGATTGCTGAGATTCAAATAGATTTTCTGCTCTTTGGGCATGAGTCATGCCTGAAAGGGGACAGTAGACAGTAAAAAAAATGGAAAGGTCTTCTAATGAGTTTACTCAGGCTTCAAAAAGTAGTAAAAGAGTTCACTCTGTTATTGATAAATTACATCAGAAGACCTTGTTGCAGTTTTAAAAATATCCCCTGGCAGGCTGTAAGCTTTGCTTTACTCTCAGTGTTCCACAGTATTTGTAAGACAATAGGAAACATTATGTTAAATAAGATGTGGAGGTACACCCTAGTAGAGGAAGTGTCTGTTAGTGAGTTCCAGCTTTCTAAGCTGCAAAAAACTTCCTTTTACAGAATTTTTGTTTTGCTAACTTATGTAGTGCATTGTAACTGGTAAAGCTTCATGCACAACAGAGAATTCTTATCATGTCTTTCCAAGCATAACCTGGGAAGTTATGTGGTCTTCACATGGATGTCAGCATTCAAATTTCTTGGCATCCACTTCTTGGACACATAACATCCTGCTCATGACCAGAGACCCCATCATAATCCTCTATATTTTTCGTTCTGTGTAAAAAGTTGATATCAACAGAAACTCTGTAGCAGATTTAATAGATCATATTAGTGTTTCAAAACAAGTTAAGAAAAATGAGCAGAGCTTAATGACTTTTCTCATTATAAACCAACTAGACCCAGACATCTCTTTTAAGTTGCAAACAATAAATATTGCCTTGTTAAATTACTTGTCAAATTAGTCTGTGGAAGAAAACAATGGAATCAAATACAGGAGTACAAAATAAAGCTCATTTTCAACTCATGTCTGTTATTAGAAACTGTGACGACCGTGCCCTGGCCCAGCAATCAAGGAGCCTCAATCCTCACCAGTAACACCAGGGAGGGCGTCTCATATAAGAGGAAAGGATAACAAATACACACAATAAAGTACAATTTCCTTTAAGTGCACACAGAGATCACAGTCAGTCTGGGGCTGGTTGCTCCCTTGCTCTCCAGGTCCCCAATAAGACTCCCCACTGTCACAGCTATAGGGTTCAGATCTCGGCCTAGCTGGCAAGCTAACCTCCAGTGCCCTCTCTGTCCCACCAGTGCATCGTGTCCCTGCCCTGGTAGCTGACACACTGCACACACTTTGAGATAAATATTTGTACAACTTCACAGACACTCCTGGGAAAGGATGACACAGATTCTCCAGCTGTGCCCCTTTACCTAGACTATACTGTAGTAATTTCTGCCATCACCAGCTAATAAATATCAGTTACCCAAAGGCCATTAAAAGGGTGCCCAATTATTACTGTGCAATATTATTATCCAATTGGTAATGTGACTATTCAGTCTAAGGCTTATTAGAGTGGCTTATTATAATAACCTCTATAAATATGCAATGTACTCTTACTTATCTACACACAAACCAGCCACAGTTAAAGGTTTTTAAAATATTTAATAATAAATAATTAAAAACACAAGACACTACTGCTATACTGCAGTGATATCTAAGAGTTCAGAGATCACACAGAAACCTAAAACAATACAGTAGGAAAGTTCTGGTAAAACAGAAAAAAACTTGTCTAACTTTCTTCTACGTTCCTAGCTATTACGACAAGAAAACATATCTCTAAGACACTACTTACATAAGACAACAGGAAGAGTGCTGATAAGTGGGATATCAAGATCAAAATACTCACAGCCTCTCTGTGAACAACAGTTTTTAAACTCACTAACAAACATCTTTGCCAGGCCCTCCCAAATTACATTATTTTGACACTTAGGTTTTCCCAGTATACACATTACATCATTTTGACACTTAGTCTGGAGTTCCCAGGCAAAAAGGCTACATTATTTAGCAATCTAACACCTGCTCAGGAAACTACAACAATAAAAGACATTTCATATGTACACTCCAGTAAATATTCCTTAAGTTAAGACAATAGAAAGAATGTGTTCATCCAGCCACTTTGGCACCACTATTTAGATAATTTTAACTTCAAAGGACATTTGAAATGCTTGGCTTACTTTTCCTTACAGCAGATAGCAATGTTGCAACAATCTTAACGTTCACATTTTACAGTGTTTTCTTTCATTTAAGAATGCAAACTTGCATTTTACATTTATGTATACAAATTATAGAATTATGTATCAAATTCTATTTGATTAGGCTGGCAGCCTTCGCCCATCTTCCCCAATCTTCACAGAAACATTGTTTTTCATTTTTCCAGGTGAAATAAAATGCTGGTAAATCTCAAATATGCAACTGGCTGAAGTCTGAACATCATAACAGTGCTATATATGAGCACTAGGCTGTTACAAAGAACATACACATTTATCTGTTTCTAAAATGTATCACCTTTGGATGTCACTTTGATTGCTTGTAGAAGTAGTCTGGCAGTTGTTCTCTGTGATAAAAGCACATTACTTTGATTCTTATCACTCAATCAAAATAGTTCAGGTACTTTCTAAGTCTAAAAGCAGCCATATGGAGCTGGAGGACCTCTGGTATATTTGCAGATGATTGATGCAGCCCCTAGGTATTTTGACTGTGATACTTCCTTCATCACATGATACCATAAGCCCATCAGTGGGAATCCTTCAGCTCCCAATCAATCAGGAAACAAAATAAGACAACAAAACCAAAGATACCATAATAAATACATAGCCAGCACATTTACCTAACATACATCTCATGTTACTCCATACTTAAACCAAAAAAAGAAAAAAAAAATGACTCACAAACCACACCAAACATTATATCAGTAACAGCCTTATCAACAACTGTAACACTCCTTTCTCTGATAACATAGTACAACTTCAAACAAAATAACTCGCATCAACAAATATTAAACCATTGCCCATTCTATTACAATACATAGAATGTCACAAGAAATAAATCCTCAGCTAAAAAAAAAAAAAAAACCAGTAATCTTCACTCGTTCATCATCCATCATTTGTTTACATTTAAGTAGCAACATTGACCTTAACCAGGACAAACCACTACTCTATAACATCATACTTGGTGACATGAACATAGACTGGCCAAACCCAGAAATACAATCACTCTCAACCCCACACATAAACCTGTTCAGCTTCACACAGATAATAATAGCCAACACATGGATTGGCAAAATCTCTGGAAAGGAAAGCACCATTGATTGGCTACTAACATCAGAAACTAACCATATCCTGCCTTCAGACACCTTACTTGATGCCCTTAGTCATCACCACTATGCATTTATAAACTGGAGAATAAAAACTTAAAAGAAAACACAGTATTTAACTATGTATAATCTACAAAACATCTTAACAAAGTCAGTTCAGGCACTTATTTCAACAATGGAACTGACATCCAGTAAAAGCTCTTCCTCAGGATGATGCAGTTGACTACTTTAACCAGCATTTCCTAACTATACTTAATTCCATTACACCTTCCCAAAGAAGAAAGGTAAGAGCTAAACCAGTAATTTGGATCATAACTATGATCAAACACCTAGTGTCAGATAGAGAAAAGAAACAATGGAAAATATCACAAACCACACAAAACAGGGACGTCTAGACAGTAGTCATAAAGACAATGATTGTGGGTTAAATGAATGTTTAAAAAAACTAAGCAATCTTAATTCCACCTGTGATGTCCCTCCTCTGGGACAGTGATCAAGGAGTCTCAATCCTCACCAAGGACACCGGTGAGGGAGGTTTACTTTGAACAAAAATAGATACACACAGTACTTCCAGATGCAGCTCTCTGTACCAAGCACGATTTTCCTTAAGAGCACACAGGGAGCACACTCAGTCCTGGGGCTGGGTTTCACTCTTTCTCTCTCCAGGATCCCAAATAAGACTCCCCACCGAAACAGCTGTAGAGTTGAGTCCTCATACAAGTGTTTCAAGCCAAGTCCTCCACCACCCTCTTTGTGAAACCAGTGCTCTGTGTCTCTGCTCTAAGTAGCTGACACACACACTCTTTGAGATTTCACACAATTACATACACACACACACACACACACACACACACACACACACACACACATGCACACGCGCGCACACACACACACACACACACACACACACACACACACACACACACACACACACACACACACACACACACACACACACACACACACACACACACACACACACACATACACACACACACCTGGGAAAGGCTGGCACAGATTTACCAGCTATGCCCCCTCTGCCTAGATTGTAAGGTAGATACTGCCACCAGAATACTCCAAAGCCAGCTACTCTAAGGCTCTTTCAAGGGTGCCCACTTATACTAAGTAAAATTAAGACTAATACAAATGGTAGTGTTTGACCAATGCAGCAAGGCTTTCCAAAGTGGCCACACTGTCACCAAATAAATATAAGCACTCTCAATTCTCTAAAAGACCAGCCACAGTAAAAAAGTTTAAATATATTTAATAATAAATAATAAAAGAATATAATAAAACTAAATTTCTATTTACAATAAACACCAGAGTTTCAGCCACAGGAAATGTTAAAAATAACACAGATGGAAAGGTTCACACAGATACAGAAAAACAATACTTCAGTAATCTCACTATATTTTCCTGACTGATCTAAAGAATTTTTGTCCCCTAGTTCACTTACTAGAGCAATGCAAAATGATGTGAGTGAGTGGTCTTCCTTCTTTGTAAGATTTCAAAAATTACTTCCCTGAGACGTCTGTCTCATCTAGTATTAATCCATCATTTCAGTACTGGCTAACAGAGTGACACCACACATCTGGTCATCTGACTTCTCACTCCCACACTACCCTTTTACTAGCAACTGAACCAGAATCTAGCACATATGTGTCACAATACACACACATAGAGCTTTGCTAAGATGTGTTACAGGATCTGGAAGCTATAAAACCATTTCAAAAACTTCCACCCTTCCAGGCTAGCATTAGTTCACCCCTAAGGACAATACCATAGGATTCCTAGCCCTGGTTTTCCCAAACCTTTTGTCTCTAACTGCATTCAGAACTATAAGATACAATCTTTATGGTCTAAACCAGTTAATTTAATTTCAGACTATTTTTCAAAGTTAGCTGGACTGAGATTTACCTCTTCTCTTCCAGTATCCTCTGTTACAATATATTCATTTCAACAGTTACAATACAGTCTGACATACGAATGTATTTCTTTTCTGTCCAGCAGGACCCACGTTTGGTGCATTTTTAGCACAAGCAGCTTTACAAATACATTTTCAACACAAGCACCTGTACAGATCAGTTTGATATACAAATGACATATAATTCTTTACAAAACACCAGCTAGCTATAATGGCATGTGTTACACATCCACAGCCCTACTTCTGCTGGCATAGCTGGCAATACCTCACATTATCACAACACCAGTGACTATATAATCATAAATATCACCCAAAACAGTATTGGTAATGCATCAATAAGGCACTGAAACCTTTGCCACACTACAGAATATCTTTAACAGCATCTGCTGATTCGTTACAATCTCACCTCTCTGTGAGCATCATGGTATCATGCTAGAAAAAGTCAAGTGGCTACCCATAAAATAAAGATCTATCCTATTTTTAGGATCCCAACTCTACACTATATCGGTTCCACACATGTATTCCCCTTGCAGCTAGACTTCACAAAAAAAAAAAACTCCACATACAACCTGAGGCACTAATCACAAGCCACATCAGCTCTCATTACATGCAACTCAAAAAGCACTTCTTCATCCAAGTCAAATGCTGCTTCAAGACAGATCATATCACCTAATCTGTCTCCTTTCTGAGTCTCTTCTTTCTCGGTATTCACTAAAGATTGACACACTTAAGGAACTAATGCAGGTACTGTACATTACACTCTACAAAACTATGCCTGTTTCTAACCAAACCAGCACAACCTGCCACAGCTCAATCACTGCTCCTACTTAATCTGTTTATTGTTCACCCATCTTCATTAATAACCCAAAATCTCAATTGGAAAAAAATGGAGCAAACATATCATAAAATTGCCAAGTTTGCTGCAAACATGCTCAATAAAACTCAAAACAACTAACCAACTAAAAAACTGTCCACAGAAAACTGTGTAATCAAATACTGCATAAACCTGCTACATGTTCACCAATCACTTCTGTCATAGACAAATATCTCCCAGCTAGAAATCTCTAATCATAAAGACACAATCTCGTAATGGTAAATAAATCCATCAATCATCGTGACCCTCTATACAGAATTTGTGTATCCAAGTTGTGGAATTCAATTCCTCCAGAACTCAAAAGTGAAATAAATCAGACTAATTATCTTTAAAAACCTAAAAACATACCAAGTTTGTAAGTGGTGCAACATGTTCCCATTCCTCTCACTCCATTATACCTAACATTACATAAACCTTCTTCCTAATCCCACTCTTTCACTCTTCATCACCTTATATCCCCTTAACCCACCACATATCCCTGTCTTGTCCATCAGAGTCTCCTTTTACTAGTCCCCTTAGCCTTCCTAATTTCTAATACTCAACTAATATCTCTCTGCCTTTCGGATATATTCACTTTCCTGAGAAATTTGGCCTTACAGCCAACTTAAACTTCATTAATTTCTGTATATTAAATATATATATATATATATATATATATATATATATATATATATATATATATATGTGTGTGAATTCTTATTCTCTGTTGCACATGGTGTCTTTGGCAAATTCAATTGTAACATTAATTTTTTGAAATTATGTCTACTTGCATATACTGTACATTGTTCATTCATTCTTTCATTCATTCATTGTACTACTTCAGCCCTCCTAGCCTTCTCCAACACCATAAACCATAATCTCAACAATAATAACATATCCTCTGCCCTCTTCTTGGATCTCTCCAAGGCATTTCATATGGTTGATCACCAACTTTTAATCCACACCCTGAAAACATTCTGTCTAGATACTAAAGCCCTTCAATGGTTCTAATCTTATCTGAGTGGCAGACGGTAGGCTGTCCTTTGGCAAAACAAACTATCTAACCACCTAGCCAACTCCCTTAGTGTACCCCAGGGTTCTATCCTAGGGCCCCTTCTGTTCTCCATTTTCATCAATGACCTTTATACTGTTATTTCAGTCAGCTGTATCCAATACACTGACGACTCCACCCTGATCTGCTCTGCCACATCCCAGACAGAACTATGGTCAGCTACCCAGAACACCTTCAACATAATAGAAAACCAGCTTTCTGGTTGTTGTCTGATCTTAAATCCTAAAAAAACAAAGCTGTTACTTTTCTCACCAACTCATAGGTCTACTGCATTTACCTTTACCATAAAATCCAATAATGGCACTATAATCTCCCCAGACACATCTATAAAACTACTAGGTGTTATCATAAATAATCTTAAATTCGACCTGCATGTTAATAAAACCATCAAAACCATCAATAAAAAACTAGGGTCATTTACAAGATAAAAGCCTTCTTAACCCAACATGCTAGAATTGCCATAGCTCACTCTTACCTATTTTCAACTCTTCTGTACGCATCCGCTTTACTCTCTAATTTAAACAAGTCTGTCCTCAACAAACTCTCTATCTGCTACAACCACATTGCCAGATTTGCCTCTGGTCTGCCTTATAGGACACACCACTGTATCAATCTAAACCATCTTGAGTGGCTAGAACTGCCCAGCTTGATCCAGTATAACCAATTGATTATGGCATATAAAATCCTTTACAATCTGGACAATACTCCTGCACTAAAAAACATTATCACTCCCTATAACAATCCCAGACCTTTTCGATCTTCTAACAGAGTGCTAGTTCAAACTTTCAAAACTAATAACTCAGCCGGTAACTCTCTTTGCCAACTCTGCAGGTAGATCCTGGAACTCACTCCCAGCTGATATTACTTTAGTTATCACCCTGAGTCAATTTAAGATAAGACCCAAACAATATTTACACTAAACTGGCTATGTCAATGTATCAAACCAGACTAAGTCTCCTCTACTATGAGTTAATTACTATAATTTAGCTTAGTTGTGTTATTTAATCCGGATTTACACCCAGGATTATCTCTAACCTTGGAATTTGTATAACTTGTTACGTATGTGACCACTGTATATATTGTAATCTTAACTGCTTATCTTGGAGCTTTTCTCCCTGGGCCTCCACTGAAAATGGGCATGAATCTAGTCAGACTATCCCGGTCAACAAATGTAAAATAAATAAATAAATTGTGATAATCTCAATCCATGATTGCAAATCTGTCATGGAATGCCTGACCATTACTGACTGTATTAAAATTTACTGTTTTTATTACATGGTTGCTGATCCTGGAGTTTTTCTCCCTTGGCCTCCACTGAAAATGGGCTTTTGCTAAGTCAAACTAGCCCAGTTAGCAAATTAATAAATAAATACTAAAGCATATATTACAGATATGTTCATAATAGGGTTTGATAAGAATGATTCTTAGGAGATAAAACAAAGCTAACATTTTGAATTTGCAATAAAAGGGAATGGGAAGAATATCAACCAGCTATTTTCAATGTATAATTTGTCAAAATTAGTAGTTTGAAGTCTGCTTTCATCAAAAAACTATTAAATCTGCCATATACTATAACAAGAAGTATGGAATATATGGTAGATTTAATTGTAATACAAAGGGAGTGATTTATGTGGCTTTGTGCAAATCATGCCCAGCTACTATATAGGAAAGACAATAAGAACTTTAAAAGAAAGGATTTATGAACATCTGTATGCTGTTAGGAATGGTATTCTCACTAATGCCCTGGGTAGACATGCACAAGAATTTAACAGCCACCAATATCATTTCAGTGTAATTCAGCAAATTAATGAGCAGCAAAATGGTGGACCATGGGCACTTCAGCTTGAAAAAGCTGGTTAATTTGGCAGCTCTCTTTATATTCCAATGTATGGCTGGGGTTAAATGACTATTTCACAATTAGTAGTGTTTTCAGGTTAGGGAAGCCGAAGTGGTACAGCGGTTAGTGTTGCTGCATCACAGTAAGAGGTTCTCCGGTTCGATCCTCGACTGCGGTTTCTTCTGTGCGAAGTCTGCATGTCCTCCCTGTGGTCGCATGGGTTTCCTCTGGGTGCTCCGGTTTCCTCCCTCATCCCAAAGACATGCTGTAGGTGGATTGGACACTCTAAATTGACCCTAGGATTGAGTGCGTGCATGTGTGTGTGTGCCTTCTGTGGCAGGTTGGGCACCGGGCTGGCAAATCGACACAGTAAAACTCCACTGCCAATCATAAGCAGACAGGTGATCTGCTGTGGCGACCCCTAACTGGGAAAAAGACAAAAGAAGAAGAAGAAGAAGTAGTGTTCTCAGGTTAAAGGCATTAACCAGGTAATGAATTCTGTATTTCACTGTTCACAATAGGCTGGATTTTAAATGTATCAGCAGTATAGTTCTAATGGAGTTTATTTCATTTCATTGTATTTCAATAATTGATATTAGGAATCATGAATGTATTGACACAAGTGAATTATGATATTGTGTGTGCATGTATATATATATATATATATATATATATATATATATATATATATATATTATATACATGTATTGTTGCAAAGAATTTCCCTGATGGTGGATGTGATATATATATATATATATATATATATATATATATATATATATATATATATATATATGTACATACATAAAAATAAGGGAGTATGGTTGGGAAGTTTTCAAATCAAAACAAGTGATATAATACATACACATGAAATATATAATTAATAAGTGGTCGTTCCATATAATCTTCCAAAATGCTTCAACAGATTTGTTTTGGTTGATTTAATATTTTATATATTTTATATGCATGTTTAATACAGTGGTCAGAACTTAGAATGTTAACTTTTAATTAATGGTTCACTTAAAGTTTATTATTACACCACTTCATGTTTTAGAGGATGTGGAGGGTTATTTATATAAGGAAATTGTAAGTTTTTTTAAAAACTGGTCTGAGGAAGTTTGCTGTTTTAGACAAACAAAAAGCGCTTAATGATCAATAAAATATAAGCTGTTTATATCCATTTTGACCAGAGCATTTTTTGTTTTTGTTTCAATAGTTTGCTTCAATTTCATGATTTTATTAAGTTGTCTTATTTGCCTGTTGAGGCTGAGGAAGGTGCTTTTCCATTGTGGGGGTCTTGTCTTTTTTCTTGGACAACAACATTTTGTGTTTATTGTAAAGTTTGTTGATCCTGGTTGCCCATCATGGCAGCTTGTCTTTACTTGGGGCTCTAGCTTTGATTCTTTCTGGTACAGCTGAGTTTATGCACTTAAGCAAGTGATTTTAGAGGGCTTTAGTGTAAGCTTCAGCACAGTTACCACTTCCAGCTTGGCACCGGACAAAAAGCTGACAGTGACTTTCTTCTTGGCCAGTCTGGTGAGTGGGACATCTGTGTGTCTCACTATTGAGTCTCCAATGACAAGAAAATCTGGTTTTAGAGAGTTTCAGCTTACAGACTTGGTGGGTGAGACACTGGTGTTGCTATGTGTCGTGGGTGCTGTGGGGACTGTGTTAGTTGTATCAGACTTGTGTTTTGGAGGTCTCTGTTGTTTAGGTAAGTTTTTCTAGAGAACCTCTGTGTATGTAGATTTTTCTGTTTGATGTGTACTATGTGTATGAGTAATGGTACTATGTGAATATGTAGGTTTGGGTGAGTTGACACCCTCT